>NW_019739229.1:1917496-2052351 GCF_002891405.2 Cryptotermes secundus
CTCGTGCTCGTGCTCGTCGGGAGACTCGTCTGGCTTTTACTTGTGCCCGTAAATCTTCGTCCACACTACTTCAGTTGCTCGCCAGGCTTCGGCGCGTGAGGATCCGTATATTTACTCGTGTGTATAGGCTGTAGTCGTATTTTAATTTACTGGCTATAGTTTTTAAATTAAAAATTTGCGTGTTTCGTGACTTTTCATATCGTCTACATTACTCGCGAGCATAGCGAGTTATACGAGCACGAGCACGAGTACGAGTAATGTGGAAGCGCCTTTACTGCGTTACAGGAGCCTTAGATACAAAACTTAATTGTTCTATCCGCTTGAAACCCATTCACCAGGAGAAAGGACAAAAGGATGAATTAAAAGACTACAAGCATTACCCGAATTTAATTTTATCTTTCTTTACTCGTGGATAAAATTTTGATCTGTTACCGCCTTTACACAGATAAAATTACTGGGAATCATCAATATGGATTTCGACGTAACAGGTGAATACTGATCAGATCTTTTGTGTTCGTCAGATATTGGAGAAAGAATGAAGGGACATAAGCTATTCGTAGAATTCATGAAAGCCTCTGATTCAGTTAGGAAGGCAGTATTGTACAGTATTCTGATAGAGTTTGCAGTACCCATGAAAGTAGTTACTTACTTACTCATGGAGCTGAGCCCTTCTTGAGCAGAAGTCAAATCTGCAGCTACTCAAGAACGACTGTAACAAATCAAAACCCGATTCAGGAGGAAATTATGAGGAAACTGAATTTGAGTAATGCTTGCTACCATTCAGTCCAGCACTTTTTGTCTTCTCGTCTGCTCTGTAAAAACATAAAAATTAGAATGTACAAAAATACAATGAAACTTGATGTGCCACATGTCTGCTTCCTACTGTTTCAAACATATATAAATAATTCAGAATTTACAGGCTAATTTTTACAAACGAAACTCAAGCCTTCATATAGAACTTCATTGAAATGTGCAGGCAGAGAAACTACTGCTCCGGCAAAAATAGTTCCCTCTTCAAAATAACTTCTCACTCTTTCAAGGATTCAGCTTATTAAGTTCTGCCTGTTATAAGCAGCGTTTATAACTGCAAATATTTAACTTATCTTGTTTAAACTTAATCTTGAGGAATGTATGTTTTTAATTCGAAGTTTATGTGTATTTATTTTTATTTTGTTGATCAGTCACAAAAAGAGAACGTTCTGGTTTCTCACAGTAAATCAACTTGCAGACAACCTATTAGAATAACTGCAATCTTAGAGCCGCTGTGTTGGCAAAATTCTTCTAATTAAAAACTACTCTATCCATTTCTCCAGCTTGCCTCATGTATTCTGCATCCGATGTTATAATATGCTGAGTAACCAGACCTGCTCTTGGAGAATATCCGGCCAATTGATCCCGGGTAAAACATTGCCCCTTTGTATCAAGGCAAAAGCTACTTAATTACTCAAACTCTCTTTAACGCTCAACACTGGCACGCGTATGAGTGACTATCGACGGGGTTTTGGATTGGAGATTGGATTGATTGACCACTTTAACTTAATTATAGCGCCCTCGCTGAGTTCCACAATTTACAGATCACTAGAGCACACAGACTAGTGGTTTTTGTTAAAGTCTCAAGTAGACGTTTCCTGGTAACGGCTTCAACAGTGGACATTCTTCGGCTTCCGTGCTCAAGTACTCTCTGAATGTCGGCTACCTTCAAGCTGCTCCACGCAATTACGCACTCCAAATATTATTGCAACTACAGCACATATACAGTCGTGTCTTCAAGCTTTTTTTTATTGCTAGTGGGGTGGGACTAAGTCCCTTGTACTGCGGACACTTCTGGCCTATTGTACCAGCCCCAGATGATAGGTGAGGGTGATTGTGGAGCAATTGGTGGAATGAAGATTGGCAGGGGAAACCCACTTGACCAGATCCGGGATCGAATCCGGGCCATCGCGGTGGGAAACCAGCGACTAACCGCTTGAGCTATGGCGCGGCCCCTACAAGACCTTACGTTCAAGTGACAACTCCCAGGCTGGCGGCGGTCATTTCTTCTCTTCACAGCCCGTCTTCCAACCGAGCACTGAACTCCCGAAGTCAAAGTTACTTTACGAATGGCGATTTACCGCCGAGCAGCTCGTCTTGGTGACAAGCTCCTTGAGACTTACGGCCAGTAATTGTAGTTTCCTACTGAACACTTGTGGTTATAAATATTATGTAATATCCTCTCTGGCGAGAGGATAGGTCTGTCGTTTACATTTGCTGCTGCACCTCGCCAGCGCAGTCATTCCCAGGTTCGAGTCCCGCGGGACTCATGAACACATTTTACTGTATCAGATTTCAGACTCCCTCAACCTGGAGGGCTAGGTCCACTTATTTATATCCCCCAGGAACAGGGTGGTCCGGTTATACCCCAGACGCTGGGTTACTCTTTCGTCGCCTCCTACGACTCGCAGGGCTATGGTGGAAATATTCGAACCCCGCCTCCACACGGAGATCTGAACTCTTAGGCTGATGTCCTCGTTATATAAATTTTGCACGGACCGTGAAGAAAACACCATTTCCAAAATTCCTTCTATTGTTGCATGTGGATCCGCTGTCGCGGGAACGTATTTACCGAGCCGTTCCCTAATATTGGCCCTTTATTCTTGCTTGTTAAAAGTGATGCCTAGCAGCGAATGTTGTTTTGTTGTCTGTTTCGAGGTCGCTACCGAGAAACGGCTTTATACCCTATAATATATTCATTGTATGGGAGCATGCGGTAGCGTAGTTGGTTGAGGCACTTTGCTATAAACCGGAAGGTCACGGCTTCGATTCCCTATTAGGTCACTAGATTTTTAATTGGCTTAATCCATCCAGCCGGACTATGGCCCTGTGGTCGACTCAGCCTAGAACAGAAATGAGTACTAGGAATCTACCTGGGGGTAAAGGGCGTCCGGGCCGTAAACCTTAACAACCTTACCGCAATCCGAGCCAACTGTGTACAAAAACTGGGAGCCTCGACATTTCGCAACCCTATGGCCCTCCACGGCCTGTTACATTCATTGTACCTCGCATTCACCAGAATGTACAGCGAGAATTTCTAAAGTCGCCACGTTTAGAACTGAACACAGTTAATACCTAACAGTGTACAGCCAGAGAATAGCATAATTCAGATTAATCAAGAGTTGTGTGTGTTTGTGCAACACAATCATTAATGCATATCGCAGAATTATGTGTTTAAGATCAAGCTGGACATGTGTTCATTCCATTTGTCGCGTAAAGCGGTTCACATCTGGGTCGAGAAACGTGGCAAACGTTACGCTGATGAAGAGGTTGAAAGGAGGTGCGGAAGTGGCCGGAACAACAGTCTACTGTAGGTTTCGACGCACTGGTAAAGCAATGGGACAAATGTATCAATGGTGGTGGAGGATATGTCGAGAAATATATATTTTTTCAAATTCGAATATCACATGTTTTACGTTTTATATCTATTTGTGACGTATTTGCTGGCTCTCAGTCTTATACTCTTCAAGAGGACGGAGCAGACTAAGGATGGCCTAATCCTTGAAGCTGATGGTGGTGATGATCATATCAAAGACAGGAATGAGGAGGGAAATGTATTTCTCATATAATAAAGCAAAGCATGGCAATATAGGTTCCCAGTAGCTGGCGTGAGAATTTTATTTCTCTTGAATCTGTGAACCTACGTAACGAGGAAGCTAAAATATCGTATTGCAGTGGCAAGACTTGATCTTTTTCCGGACGTTTTGGGTCCGCATCTTTACCAGGACACCGGCCATCAAGGCTGATATAATTCATGGTTTCTCTCACTCACTCCGGGGAAGCACAGAGATTGCATCTCCATTACTTCAGGAATGATTCCTCGAAAACCGTTCCCAATCAGCTCGTGTTACATAAGAGCTAAGCGGCCTCCGTAGTCTAGAGGTAACGTTCCCACCTCATGACTCGTAGTACGCGGGTTCAGATACCCGGCGGAGGTCGTCGAATTTTTAAGGGCGGAAAAATTCAGGGAACAAGTTCTCCGGGAGGGACTTTAAGCCGTGGGTCCCGTGTCGTAGCTTTACGGCACGTAAAAGAACCTCATATCTCCTAAGGAGGTCACTGAGCCAAATTACGGACGTTTCCCGCCCAACAGCAGTCTCTAATACCTCTGGTAGATGGGGGAAGCATTATAGATACCTCTCAGCTAGTAGAGCCGGTCTCGCTGGCTGGGCGGGACTGATGGTAAGCACCAGTACCGGTAGGATATAGAGAGTGGCAGAAATCATAGAGGGAAGCACAATGGACCAATACAGGTCTAAGTGCATGGGGAAACCCACCCTCTCCAATAACTAACTAACTAACTAACTACATAAGAGCTACTGACGTAGCCTTGCGAGTTATGCATCCCGCAACTTGCAGACATGAGCTATGGGCAGATATCTGCTCTGGTGTGCGGTACATAAAACCATGAGGTGTAGACCTACGCTTGTAGCTTGAATTTCAAGCTGTCCATCAACAAGGTACAACGCAACACATTTCGAACATGACAGCAAGTGAAATCAGATCGGTGCGGGATAATGGGTTGACGTGTGCCATTTTCAGTTCACATTTCAGAATTTATGATATTCACCGAATAGCTAAATAAATAAACGCTGTTATGTGGCAAACTCATGCAGTTTGCTGTATAACAATAACATGGAAATTATCCAGATTAATAGACGGAACACATCAAGTTGGATCCACGCGGTAGTGTAGTTCGCTGAGGCACTATTTTCGATTCCCGATTAAGTTTCTGGACTTTTAAATTTGCCTAATATTTCCAGCCGTACTATGGCCCTAGGGTCGAATCAGGGTGTAAGAGAAAGAAGTACATGAAATTCTACTGAAGGTAAAGGGCGGCCGGCGCGTATATCTGGCAACCTCACCTCCATCTGTGAGTCGACTCTCTAGAAATTGTGGAAGCCTCGACGTCTCACAACTCTATGGGCCTCCACGGCCTGTTACAGAGATAGATTTATCATTATTTTAAAAACTGGTCAGTTTTTCAGATACACGTCGTACAAGTTTAGAGTTTTGCATCTATGCGCACCTGTTAAGTGTATCCTGAAGATGAAGACATCACTTTCCACCGAAACGTCGTTAAATATCTACAAGATTACACTTTGGAAACTTCAGAATTTTGTGTCTGGGATGTGAATTCGTGACGTCAGAACCGCTTTAGCGACAGGTGCGGATGTCTGTATATAATGCAACAAAATGGGGGCCTCTGAAAGGCTTTACTGCATTCTGATAAAGAGCATCACATAAGTCTCGGGGACTATGTTGCGTCATGTCGATTTAGAACAATGCTTACCGTGAGACGGCTCTATCGAAAGCGAGGAAGAGCCACTTGAAGGAATCTTACACCTGAGGGCTAAGGTCGCCAAAATTCTGCGAAACATACGTGGTACCCATTTCATTTCAAATGTTTCACTGAATTTGAACAATTAAAAAGAATTATACGTTAATACAGAATGTAGTTTATTGAAGCAATATTTTCATTGATACGGACTGCAATGGAAAACCTCGGAAATTCGCACCGTTGTCATTTTTACAATTTCTATGGGGAGGCTGCGAGAACAGAACGTGAGCGTGTGAAGCTGAAGAATCTCCACTGTTAGAAGCCGTTGCCAAGGAACGGCTGGTGAAGACACAGTAGGTTTGAAAAGGCTTAGCGAATATATTTTAGAAGTTGGTGTTCAGCTTCATGTAAAACAGTTGTATTTAACTGATACGAATCAAAATGATTTCTTCCCTAAAAGGTATAGTGTAGACCACCAGTACAAATTTTTTTCGAAATTCAACCACCAGTTGCGTAGGTGAAGCATGTAGAGGGATCCAACGAAAGTACAGATACGTCTCCATCATGCGCCAGTTTTATGTACTTTTCTCGGCTGAACAGCTGTATAAAAGCGTAAATTCCCTGAAATTTGTGAATAGATCCGGAAAATCAAAATTTCAATTAAGCAGAATTAACTCATAAAAACCAGAGTCAGAATTTTTTGTTTCGTTACTAAACCATGAGGAGTATCCTGTGTGTAATGTAGGCAACACAGAACTATTCTTTCCATAGTGGAAAGTATAGTTTTAAGTATGGTTTTTGGTGCAACATTGTAAGTTTAGTTTTTCTTTTACCTCGAACTGGAATATAGTCTCTCTGCATAATCATTTCTACGGCGCAGATGATTGTATGTGGGACAGAACAACTCCCCTCTAACAGGGTTGGGGTTGGAGGTTGGGGGCACTGCTGGAACAGAGTCGGGGCTCATAAAACGCGCGAGAAGAGGGGGGTAAGCCGCCACCTAAAAGTGAAGCAGTAATAATAAACGACAAAAGTCCGGTGATACTCTCAAACCCATTGTCCGAGCAGTCCACAGCCCTTTATGGACTCTCACTGTCCTACGTGAGTGTTGCGTACACAGTTCAGGAAACATTTTGCCCTTAGGTACAGTCCGGTTCGGTTCTATATGTGTCTGCTTCTAGAGATAAAAAGCAATTCTCTTCAAAGAACGTCCTCTTGATAAACAACTCACATCCTAATGATAAGAATAAAGCAGTTATATATTAATATTTCTGACGCGAGGAAGATAAATTTTGAAACAAAACTGTTCATTTCATCGAAAATTAATTGTATATAATAATATTTTAGAATTAGTTTAGCACATTTATTAATTCGAGCATTGCAATTCTTATGAAGGTCAAATGATGATTTGTTGTAAAACATCGAATTTCGTTGAGGAATTTGAAGAAGAAATATGTGGAGAGAGAACAGAATAAGATGTACCCAATATGCGTTTCTTGTACGTATTTTTCTTATGAAACTACTTTTAGGGGTATGTCATAGAGTTGAAATGCATATCAAGCCAACTGTTCACGTCAGGACATAGTTCATAAAGTAACGACAGCCAGCAAACCTTGACATGGAAGTGAAAACATGAGGGAAAGATGAAAGATTCAAATTAACAAAACTAAACACGAAGATAAAGTGAAGGAACTGTATGTTGATTAAGTAGGCCTGCAGGAAAACTAACGGGACTACAGAGGAAATTGTTGGAAATATTTGCTTCGACTTTGCCCAAAGTACGTGTTTCTGTATATACAAATCACAATGACAGAACTGAGTTCCATTTCCTCAATAGAAATTATCGTTTTGTACATAAATCGAGAGCGACGGGTAAAATCAAGAAACAGCATTACATATTGTCACGCAGTGTGAGTGACTATCGATGGGGTTCTGGATTTTATATCGATTTTATTGATCACTTTGACACAAACTCATAATTACATTTAATTTTAGCTCCATCGCTAATTTCCACACTTTACAAAGCATACGAGCACATTTTAAGTCTTTTCCGGCCCTCGATGTTTTCACTAGACGTTTCCTGGTAATGGGTTCTAACACTGGGTATTCCTCTGCTTCTTGGTTCAAGTCTGCTCTGAATGGCATCTCCCTCCAAATATCTCAGTGCTTTAACTGAAAATCTCCCAGGTTGACAGCCATTTCACGGCAACCTCCAGTCTTCCCTTCCCCGCCTGACTATCAACTTAACACTGTTGCAGGCCGCGCCATAGCTCAAGCGGTTAGTCACCGGCTTCCCACCGTGGCGGCCTGGGTTCGATTCCGGGTGTGGTCAAGTGGGATTTGTGATGGACAAAGTGGCGCTGGGCAGCTTTTCTCCGAGTGTTTCCGTTTCCCTTGCCAATCTTCATTCCACCAATTGCTCCACAATCACCCTCACCTATCATCTGGGGCTGGTACAATAGGCCAGAATTGGCCTCAGTACAAGGGACTTAGCCCCACCCCACTACCAATAAAAAACACTTGAAACTGGTTCCCCCAAACCGTCCTGGTTATGACATCTCCGCACAGACTGCACAGAAAACACCGTTCCTCCATCTCTTGCTTAATTATTGCCGTGGGAACATGTTTGTTTGAACTGTTACTCAGCAACCGCTCTGGTATATTTGCTTATAAGAATCTACTGCCTAACAACGGATATAGTTCCGTTGTCTGTTTCGCGGCCTTTGCCAGAAAAGAATGTTGTTTCAGAGCCGTTCGCTGGCAACGGCTGTTTCTCTGGCTCTACAGTTCTTGCTTTGAGCAAATATGCCACGATATATATTCTGTAAAAGAGTGTTTATCAGTTTATTTTTACAATTAACCATTTTCTTAAAGTCTAATAATATTTTAAAGTTATAGTCGTATGAGTTTCACATCGTACAATTCGGAAAAAGCGCTACGTTTCGGAGTAAGCTATTGGCTCTGTCTTCAGTGTTGAAGAGAAAGCCAAGCAAGAAACCCACAGGAGGAGGATGGAGTGTGGTTTGAGCTTCACGTGAAGTAGGTTTTGTTACGGACGTGTATGAAAAATAGTCCCTGTCGGCGTCTGAAGTTCTGTGTAATCTCCCAATTTCAAAATGCACCGAAATCTGTCGTTTGCTTTATGGGGCGCGTCTTCCGCATTCTCAATTCCCTTAATAAGTTTCATGGAGAGAACTCATACAATAATATAAGTCCATTTTCTTCAACTTTTTAACCCATAAAGAGATCCGAAATACGAGAACGTTCCATACTTCGATTCAGAACTTAAATTGAATTATTCACCGAATAAAGAAAAAGAGTCGATTCTTACTGGAATTTCGTCCATCTTCTCCATTACATTTAATCCTTTCAGCGTGGCTAATGCTTTGGGCGGGGCTTACGATAGAGATGAACAAGATGGATGGCGTATCGCGGCGTTGCCGGTGGTGCTATTGTACATTTGCAATGGCGTTATTTATATCAAAACCGTATAATCAATCAACACCGAATTACCACTCTTCTTTGAACGTGTTAGCGTTACTTGGACAATCGAACTGCCATTTGCATTTTGAGTTATTGTCCGCTCTCCCACTTCCGTTTCGTTCTCCGAGAGAGAGAGAATTGTTGGTCCCTCGTTGGCCCCGAGCTGGGTTTCATCCCAGTGCCCGATTGATCATCGTAGTGCTGCGGCTTCCGCGGGGGACGGAAGTAACAAAATGGCTGCCGACGTCTTTCCTATCTTATCTCGTTCTCTACTCCGCAGGTTTTAAAAAGTTCTTAGTGGAGGCAACCGTCAGTTCAGGGTTAGTTCACCAGAAACACATAAATAGGCAGCTTCTGCACTTGCCTACCCGATAACAAAAAGGATGACGCAAGTTGTGTTGATTATTCCGGGAAATTTAATGTTATTATTCCACTGTAAACAACTTTCATTTGTTTTCTAAGTTCCATTTCTACTCCCCAATCTCAAGAATGTGTTTATCTCCTTCGTTCAAAAACGTTTCGATTTTAAGCGTTATTTATTATAAACTGCATAAAATGAGCGCATAAGCGGGAAATCTTTCTATCCGTATGAATATTATATATAAGAAATCCGTATAAATATATCGAATAAATTTTGTAGGTCTACTGGAGTTCTGCATAAAATAAGAACGAATTCATTTTAGTATACTTGTATATCGATATAATATTTTCTCCTCTCCACGTCGTCCAGACTGGCTCTGTGGCCCACCCAACCTCCTATCCAAAGGTTATCGGGGCCCCTTTCCTGAGGGTAAGGAGTCCGGGCCGTGAAGCGGACCATTCACCTCCAACCAGTGCAGAGGTCAAGAAGAGGTGGATCTACAAATTCACTCTCCTTACGCCTTCATGGCATAATGCTTAATTAGTTAAGCCCAGGGTAACTCTCTCTTATTTATCGGTGTAATAGAGGACTGTAACATACAAGGAACATTATGCTCTTCCCAACAGAAAGATTCTGCCTATAGAAACATGCCACGCAAATCTAATTTCTACATACAGAGGGGCATATAGTGTATGGTTAAGCAGTATCTTCCTATGACTTCGTTAAAATGCTTAGAAATAACTTAAAATATCCTTGAGCTTTAAGCTAAATCCCAAATTGTGTAAGATGGCCGACATTTTTATTAGAAATATGAGAAAAATTGTATCTGAACTTCATATAATTAAGGTGTTATAAACCTACGGGAGATGACTCCAAATCATTCAGCTGTCTTGGGAGCAGATGTCCCCACCCACCACAGAAATTGTATCTAATTATCTTCATTATGTCGAAGATGAAACATTGGACCGGACACAGAACAAAAACGACCTCTAAGTTTATTGCATTTCTTACGAAGAATGAGTGTCATTCCTCAGCGCGCTTTTCTGCATCGATATGCCCACTGATCGTCAGGCCTTTTTCTGCATTAATATGCCCACTGATCGTCAGGGCTTTTTTCTGCATTGATATGCCCACTGACCGTCAGGGTTTTTTCTGCATTGATATGCCCATTGATCGTCAGGGCTTTTTTCTGCGTTGATATGTCCACTGATCGTCAGGGCTTTTTCTGCGTTGATATTTCCAATGATCGTCAGGGTTTTTTCTGCATTGATATGCCCACTGGTCGTCAGGGTTTTTCTGCATCAATATGCCCACTGATCGTCTGGACTTTTTTCTGCATTGATATGCCCATTGATGGTCAGGGCTTTTTTTCTGCAGTGATATGGCCACTGATCGTCAGGAATTTTTCCTGCATCGATATAGAGAGCCGTTCTGTAACAACGGCCGTCTCTGCTGGATGGACATTGCCGACTATCAGCAGACATGCGACAATACCAACCGTTAAGAGGAGCATCATTCCTCCATTTGCCTATTCTAATCCTGAAGATGGAAACAACATGTTCCTCCGAGACTTTTTTATTCATCTGTACTGTTACATGATGCCACAACCCAGAAGTCTGTAGTCTGAAGAATTACTTCTATGAGACCCTCAAAGCTTACAACTTTTCAGTCATCTAGCGGCGCAAAGTAGGGAATATCTGGCCTCAGTGCGCAGATGCAGAGTTGCGGCTGTAGATAAATGAATCTGGAATTGCAACCTGAAGTACAAAGACAGAGAGGAGTATGCGGACGCACCTGTGTAATTTGCACACGTTGATGAGGGACGAATCGAGTTGTGACAAACAGAATGAACGGGGGAGGGTGAATATGATAGATTGGATTCTGCGTGTCTCCATGGTAGCTAAATAAGTGCATGTTCGCTCAACTGTGATTCATGCTCACAGCTGTCACATGATGTCTCCGTGACTTTCGTAGCTTCGATCAACAGACGAAGAGATCTGATAGAGTGACGGTCAATGAACCACATGTCTCTGCTGGACCATCTAATCAGTCAACCCAGCTTGGACATCTCACCCAACTGGAGCCCCGTCATCACAGCAGAAGAAAAAAAAACTCTGTCAAGTGTAGTTTGAATAGGAAATTTTGTTTTTCTTGTGTTGGTAGCATAAGGAGTATTGCTTCTCTCCAGTGACGATTTCTAACGCGATACTTCTCTGTTGCAAGGTCTCATACGTGTGGAGGTTTAATAATTTAATATTTTCTTAGCGCTCGCATGTGGTTTGTGCTGTGTTTGGCTTTCGTACTCCGTCTTAGAGCTGGCACAGGTTTCCGGAGATAGGACTAGTTCTATCGACTGGCCCCAGCTGAGTTGGTTTTGCCTGAAGACGGAGAAAAAGTCCAGTCTCCGAGACGTGTTTTGAAAAATAAACCGGACGGTGTTTTTAGATAATGAGAGGACGATGGAAAATGTCCAGAAACATAATATTTGTATTAGATGACCATGTTTCGAGTCTCGCTAGATTCCAGAAATTCTTCTCCAAGTCAATACGTCAAGATCGCCTATAGATCCCGGAGAGGTTCTTTCAACTGGGATACAGTGACCGGTGCGTGAAGTTGATCGCCTACCCACATTCAGTCGAAGTCCGAGTACGGTTGAGGTCAACACTGCCGTAAACTATACCTCCAATGTCCCAATGCACCTTCGGGGCATTAGTGATTAATTTAAGCACAGGGCAAAATGAACTTCTTGGTACAAATTAAGGCTTTACCACAAGTTCTTCACTCTCATGGGAGAAGTTCTTCGAAAGCTGCCTTTTGCGTGGAAGAATAATGCGTAGCTCTACATCAGAGCCTTTCTCTGTCTCCATTTTAAATGGCAGGAAATGTACCTATATTGTGGGCCTCGTCAGAGATGTTCCTGTCATTACGAACTCAATGGCGAACAATACGGGACTGCACATCATCTTAGTGAGAGGCACCAGCAAGAAATTAACAGCAAATCTGTACCTTCTTGTAACATCCCTTTCTGTGCTCAGTGTAACTGCCGTTGCTGTCTGCCAGCTCCCTATTGTTCGCAAGGCAGAACAGTGTCTGGCTTCCATCAGTGCATAGAGTGAATAATAATGGTTCCCACAGAACTGACGCCTTTTCCTGTCATCTAAAGACGAAGACAGAACCAGCCTCCGAAACATCTTATATGCTTCAATTATTCAGGGGAATAACGATACGGGATCACGTGTCACAAACATACTGTCATGTGATAAGTGACTATAGCCGGCATTTTGATTGGTAGTCGCATTACTGAACATTTATAACTCGTAACTACAGGTAGCCATAACAGTCTTACTGATCTACACACCCTAAAAATCACTGTACTACAGCACACATAAAGTCCTCTATGTTTTCACTAGCTGTTGCTTGGTAGCGGCTTCCAACTGCGAACGTCCCGCTTCCTCTTGGTTTTCGAACTGTTGCCGGTCTCAGCTACCAGCTTCTCACTTCTCACAACTGAAACCTTCAACTGATTCAACAGACTTACTTTATGACTTGCGGTTTACCGACAATCAGTTCGTCCGGCACCAAGCCCCTTGAAACTCACAACCAGAGATTATTTAACCGAATCATTATGGTCTTAGTCCTTATGTAACATCCTCTCTGACGAGAAGATGGGTTTGTCTCTCATGAATATGCTTGGCCTTTAGTCAAGCGTACGTAACGCACATATAGCGTGTTGAATTTTTTTCTTTTGCATTGTATGCAAGTCCTCTGTCAGTACAGGCTTTACAGAGCAGATCATGCCTATCTTACGTATCTTACGCTACAACAGCAGCTTGGTGACTTGAACAGTCGTAAGCTTGATCATCTCTTTATATAACCACGGTACAGACCGCACAGCAAACGTCTCTTCAATTATTTCGTGCTCACTCTTAGCTGGGTAAACAGTATGTCCTCAGAACTGTTCCCTAGCAACGGCTGTATTGTCGCTTGCTTACACAGCTGATAGTTGGCAATGGGTCTTCATGTCACAGTACTCAAATATTATGATAAGAGAGATAATTTATGGTGTTAAATAATGAGAAATAACATATTTTAAACGAACCAAATATCAGTGTTAAGGCACTGAAAAATAAAATATTAAGACAAGGCTAGTCATAGGCCATGCCATAGCTCAGGCGGTTAGTCGCTTCCCACTGCTGTTGACTGGGTTCGATCCCAGGCCAGGTCAAGCGAAACTTGTGGAAAAAAGTGCATTGGGGCAGGTTTCCTCCGAGTGCTTCGGTTCCTCCTGTCAATTATCATTCCAGGACTGGTACAGTAGGCCAATTATTGGCCCACGTATGAAGTGAACTCAGTCTCACCACACCCCACAGAACTAAAAAGGAACAGACTGGGCATTTAGCTTTGTGTAAAGTTAGAAATCCATGCAGAATTATGGTTGGGATTCCTCGTGTAGAGCTGCCATTGGAACACCGAGAATGAAGCTGGTAACGACTACAGGGCACGCATTATAAGGAAGAGAGGTGGATTGAACAGGCTCAAGATCACGTCCACTCACAGGCTTTGCTTTAGTAGCATAAATTGTAAGAGCTCTACTGGCAGAAAATGAGATTAAGTAAAATAAAATGAAATTTGAAATAAGTTTCCATTCCATATAATTATCTACAATCACTTCCGCCGTCCGTACTCATTACCCCAGCCCCTCACAAACAGTAATGTGCCTCATTAGACCAAAATGCATCGGCTTTTGTGACTGCGATATCGTGTCACTGCAGTCCGGAAGGCAACCGCTTGTTGCGAATTTTCTTTATCATTAGAATTTAATGGATTTTTAATGGTGTTATTATTACATCACAAAGAATGAATTCCATGGTGCAAAACATTACAAATTACTCATTTCCCTTATATTTGTGCGGTGTAGGGATACCAACCCACATTCTAGGGCCGTGCAATAGCTCAAGCGGTTAGTTGCTGGCTTCCTAACGCGGCGGCCCGGGTTGGATCCCGGGTCTGGTCAAGTGGGATTTGTGGTGGACAAAGTGGTGCTGGGGCAGGTTTTCTTCGTGTACTTCGGTTTCCCTTGCCAATCCTCATTCCACCAATTGCTCCACAATCACCCTCACATATCATCTGTGGCTGGTACAATAGTCCAGAAGTGGCCGCAGTACATGGGACTTGGTCCCACTCCACTGGCAATAAAAAAAACTCTTTGTATTATATAATTAAAAAAACTGGCAAACTACAATTTACTCTTAACTTCACATTAAATATACGCAGATTTCACCTTACTGGACCAACACGTTCTAAAATAAAATTTTCTTTCCAAAATTTGGTGTAGGCCTCCCACGAAATATATCTACAAAATTTTATCGCTCTCCCTTCCGTAATTTCGGAAGTAACATGGACGAAAACGCGAAGCTATCATTCCCTTACTTTATTCACTACGCTTAATAGCGCAAATAAACACGTTAAAGGTTAATAATGACCATCATTATTTAACAGGATGAAATCATAGAAGCTCTGCTACACCAGGGAAGTAACTTATGTGATGGTAACGTCATTTAAAATGCGTTAAAGTAAGTTATTAATTGAGGAAGAGAAAGGGTTTACGACTGTTATTAAAGAATTCTGGGGACTGAACTTATTAATTTCTAAATATAATCCAGATATAACGCTTTCTCTTTTATTACTTGGGCTTTCTAAACAGGGCAGGCATACCTAATGCCTCGGCTCAACGTTACCCCTTGAGCCCGAGCTCGCAATAAAGCAAACTGCATAAAATTTTAAGAAAATTCTTTTTGATGAGTACGCGAGTGTAACCCCCGTTGATAATTCAACATAAATTCTCATCACTTGTTCTATAGGGTTTCGTACTGTTAACTTCATCTGCTTCCTCCCGTACTGAACTTTTGAACGATACATCTAGGCCAACGTTTAGAGCCATCTCTCACAAAGAAGACATATAAACAGCGATAATATAACATACACACAAAATTATCCCTGTATCAGACCGTGGAAGCCCATAAGGTTGTGAGACGTCGAAGCCCTCACATTTTCTCTAGACAATCGGGTCACACATGGCGGCGAGTTTGTCAATCTTAACCGAATGCCACCCCTTACCCCTAGGAAGATTCCTGGTACTCATTTGGGGCTAAGTGGACCCCAGGGCCATAGTGAGGCTGGAAGGGTTAGGTCAACTGAAAAATCCAGTGACCTCATAGGGATTCGAACCCGCCACCTTCCGAATTGTGTCATAGTGCCTCAACCAACTATACCACCGCCTGCAACAAAAATACATTATATTATGAATTCACTCAGAATAGTTACGATATACTGAAACAAAACAATGCTCGCTCGTTCGTGACCTACTGCTTAATTTAAATTCGTCAAACGTGTTAACGCTAGATAGTTCGTTGCTCAGTTTAGCCGCTATTTCGTATTGTTTGAACATCTGAAGCTTACAAAACTTTTTTTTTTGTGTATGTAGGAAGACTTATGTAAGCTCTCTTGCAGGTCTACAATGAATTTATTTGTCTAGTCCCTGCTGTTTTATGCTGCCCCCAGTTCATAACTTGGTAGTGTATACAGTGCCCACATTGATTTCCTGATGTGACTAGAAACGATTAATTCCATCCCAGGCTGCCGTCGAAAAGCTGAAAATGAAAGTTTAACTGTATTAGCAGTCAGCCTAACAAAATCTACGAAAGTAATTAATTTAGAGTGTCAGCACGGCATATTCCTATTAATTCTGTCTCAGTGGCTTTCTAATTAAGACGCGAAATGTTATTTCGTCTGTTACGAACGTAGAGGAAGGAAAGTCTTCTGTAATATTGCACAGCCTGATCTGCTTTTCCCAGCAGAAGCGTCACGCAGACAGACGCCATCTTGTCGCTGTCTGTGATGAATGTCAGCCCATCCGACAGTCTTCAGTCTCACTGCTCCACAGTGGCGCTGATCCCGCACGGACAGCTACAGTCCATTGCAATTATACAACAGGACATCACAAGCACGGGAACACACTGTCACGTGATAGAGTGACTACAGACGGGGTTTGGATTGGTAAATAGATTTATTGAACACGTACAGATCGTAACTGCAGGTAAGTGTAGAACTATAGCTAATTCACACACTCTGCAGTTTACTGCAGGAAGTACTAAATATTGTGTCTGTTGTGTCTTTACCAGTCGTTGCCTGGTGACAAATCCCAACAATTTCCTTTGCTTCCGTTCTCGCGTACTCACCGGCCGGCGACTCTCTCACAACTAACTCATGCTCCAACTGTTCTGCTTATAGCATCTCATCACGGACCGCTTAGAAAACACCGATCTTGTTTTGAGTTTGGGATGCCCACGTGATTGCTACTCAACCATTGCCTAACAAACTGCCGTTGTGTATAGAGCTATTACTTAGTAATGGTTGCTGTATAACTGTTTATTTCGCGGTCGTTGCCTATTTCTGAAGGTTGTAAGTAAGAAGAAGTAAAAATTATAATATTGTAACATATAGAACCGTTGCGAGATAAGCATCTATACAACACCGTTGCTAGGCGACGGCTCGTAAACAGTGACAGGAGAACGGTGTTTCTGTGCGGTCCTTTCCGAGATGTTAGAAGCAAGACGAATTATGTCACTGCCTATTCCTTCCTAATATTTTAAAATTCCTAATTCACTCATCACTCTACCATTCGACATGAAACACTGGAGGGACAGAGTGTGTAGTAACCCCCCCCCCACCTCTAAACCGCAATGTACCAACGCAGATTAACTGCATTCGACAAACATTAGTAGACCCTACCATTTGAAGCTTTAAAAGGGCCGCACTCTTGTTTTCTGACGAAGCCTGAAGCAATGCAAATACCGGTATACCAGTTATGTAACGACACTGAATGTACAGCAAATGCAATTTGGGATGGTCATTGTCGTCAAACTGTAGAATTGTGGCAGAAACGTAGCAGAACAGCAAATAAACCCTTGTCTGTACTTGTCTTCGGGGATGTGGCACCGTGTAGCTGTGGTGTTAACCGACGTTTCGGAGGAACGTACCGCCTCAATCTTCAGGGTAGAAGGAAAAATAAGAAATCTGCAAGCGAAGAGACCGTGAGAACAGGTACCGCTTGCGGATTTCTTATTTTTCCTTCTAACCTGAAGATGGAGGCGATACGTTCCTCCGAAACGTCGGTTAACACCACATCTACACGGTGTCACATCCCAGAAGACTGCTTTCTTCATAGTCACCGCAGTGAAAACCTCAAAACTTACATGAACAAAAAACTATTTAGGTCTCTCTTCGTTTTTCAGTATATCGGATCTGCCCAGAAAGCGCCGCCATGCGTCATACTGCAAGTGCGTTGTCTAATCTGAAGAATTTCTGGTCTCCAGAACAAAATTCTGCGCATTCCTATTTTTTGGTGTACGTACATTTTGTGAAGACCATACACACATGGAGCTCTTTTTAACTACCGGCAATTTTTCCGAAAGGCAAAACAGCTGTAGAAAGTAGGGTGTTTCCTGTCGACGTGTGTAAATAGCAATGGTGTAGTCCTGGAGCCTTAGGAACTGAGCACTAATGTAAACTCAGGAAGGTACGATGCACTCTGTACATGAGATTACAGCCTTCATTTGGAATGTTGTTTCAATGGATATGAAACTTGGCACTGCGGTGTAAGGGAAGAGCACAGACAGGCTGATCTGGAAAGAAACTACTGAAACTGGGGTGTTCCATAATTTGTACTATTCATATAATATTGTCACGTGATGTAGTGACTACTGGATTGGTAATGGGATTTATTGGACCCTTTAATACAGCGCGTGACTACACTTGACAGTACAATGTTGCACATACACATACATACATTTGTGCACACAGTCACCTTTTCACTAACCGTTGCTTGGTAGCGGCTTCCAACGGCAGACGTTCCCCTCTGGGAAGCTATCAGTTTATCACAGCAATAGCTCACCACGACTGAACCCCGGCGATTTTCTAACTCACCATCCAACTCTTCACTAACTATCTAACTGACTAACTCTTAACTTGTCCTGCTCATAACATCGTGGCATGGAAAATACGGTTCCTCTATTGCAGTGCATTTGTTGTCGTGGAATTGTTGCGCTAGTGTCTGTTGCTGAAGATGTTACCTAGCAACGGCTGCTGTATAGTCACTTATTTCGCGGTCGTTGCCTAGCGACGGGTCTATATGCTACAATATTGTTAGGACGATTAACTCGAGAATAATGCGATTGGAGTGCCACGCATTTTGTAAAGAATGGAAGATAATTCCACACAAAATATTGGTTAGGTATCGAAAAGAAATAAAACCAAGTCGATATGAAGATAAATTAAAGAGCGACAATGAATATATTGATATTAAAGGGATAGAAAGGGCTGACTGTTTAAGGAGGGCTCCTCTGTCCCTACTTTGTGGATACAGCAATGAAACTTTGAGTTCCAGCAAAGTATGAAATTTCTTGAACAACCGAGCATATACAGCCTTGCAATAACAATACCGTGCCGTGAAACTAACTGATAAATTACATGATTACTCTGTTAAGGATGCATTACATCCTATTTGAGTACTTCAGTAGAGATAATGTTGCATGTATTCAGTTCTGGAACATGCCATGTTAGTGACAGGGGCTGCCATTTTAAGACCTGTTCGTGTTTCTGTATGCTAATGTGTAAACGGTAGCGAGTTCGCGTGTCCTAATGTAAGCCGGATCACGACTATTTCAAATCAATTAGTCGCCTGTGAGTGATAACTTCCAAGAACGAAACAGGCAGATATGTGCAGCTATTCCAGTTAAGGAACTGACTTCGTTAACTCCTTACTCCGAAGCGCGACGCCGTCAGTGGAACAGGCCCATTGAAGTTATAGGACTAACACAAATTAGCGGTATAAAACCAATGGTGCGTGTCCTTCTGCTCCTGACACTGCACCAGAACAGGTTAGCTCGGTAATGTCTGTGGCTTGCATTCTGGAAGTGCCAAATTGGAATCTCATCTGTGGCAAAGGCTATTCTCTCTGAGGCACTTTCTCGTTTTAAACACCCCCTCCGAGCAAATTCTGGAAGACTACCTGAAGATTTGGCCTGTCACGGTAGCCGAGCGGTCTAAGGCATGCACTGTCTTCGCTCGCTCGGAAGCCGGCATCGTGGGTTCGAGTTCCACTCAGGGCATGGATGTTTGTGTGCGTTTTTCTGTGTTTGTGTACAGGTAGAGGCCTTGCGACGAGCTGATCACTCGCCCAAAGAGTCCTACCGAATGTGTAAGATCTAGAAAAACCGAAGTGAACGGAGTTCATGGAGGTAGCCTAGGCCCACTGGGGCTGTAGTGCCAAGGAAAAAAATCTGAAGATTTGATTATGATTGATTACTTCCCCGTCCTTTCTAATTCATTATTCACCAACGTCCAGTCAACCGAATGCTATTTATTGACGGCACCGTTAAAGCATAAGCAGTGAAAGTTTAATAGCAGTTGTGACTGGCGCAATAATACGGACAAATAGCGGATTTTTATCGGACTGCAGAGCGTTACGTCCGGGGAATTGAAAAAATCAATAAATTATTGTGACATGACGCCCGAAAGCCGGAATAGTGAAGTCAGAATACATTTTCATGTCTAGGCAACGAGTCGGTAAACCAATCCCGCGGCAACGAATGAGCAAACAAAAATTGAGTAACTTCCGCTGCTATGCAACGGCGCTGTAAACACACCCTTTCCCAAGAATAGAAAGGTTGTGTTTTCTGTGTGGTCAGTGCAAAGTGGTTATAACGAAGATTCAGTTGAGAAATGAAATGAGTCGTGTCTTCGGAACTGACAGTTGCAAGAAGAGAATTAGGCTGTGAAAAGAAAATTTCATGTGTGATTTGATATGACAGTGAAATCAGACATAAATTATCCTGTCGTCCCAAAAGAAAACTTATAAGAAGTCATTATCATAAAAGAAATATTACAAGCAAACTTATATCCTCCAGCTATAATAAAAACCTTCCTCAAACCGAAAACAAAACAAAATGTTTAAAATCAAATCATTAAATTGGAGCAAATATTAATTACTTTGCTAAAAGAAAAAAACACTCTATCTCCCGACTGCTGAAAAATACACACACGACTACAACAGCTTCATAAAATGGAATTTAAAGCCTCAATCCATAGCCACTGCCCCAAAGAGTATAGCGGCATATATAGTAACATTCGTACCATTGAAACTCCAAACATATGTAGGACCCAATGGTATACACCTCTCAGGTGCACCTTGATGGCACGTTGTACAGTCGTATTCCCCATTTAAAGCGTTAATATAAGCGTCTTTATTTGCTGTGTGGAGTAATCGTAAAATTTCTTTTGGGAGCAAATGAATGACCTATTTCTAAAATATGTTACGCTAAATTTGTCATTTCCTATATCCTGAAATTTTCGTTAAATCTGGTTTCAATGGCACACGAATATCCGACATACATCATCATCATCATCATCATCATCATCAGTCCAACTAGCGCCGAGTTCAAGAAAACGTGGGTCTATGCATCCACTCCCCCATACGCCTTCTTGATGTAGGGCCTAATTAATTAAGCACAGGGACAACATTACCATTCATCAGTTTCTTTGACAAAAACCGTCCCACCTGATGGAAAAATCACGCTCTGTCCGACCACAACTACATAGAATATGCAGCAGTGGACATTCAGAATTGTTCTGTCATGGAGACAAACTCACCACGTCAATACACGAGCATCAAAGTGCGTCACCACCCCCTTAAATTAAGTAAAACAGGAAACAAGCGACAATTTGTACTCCAGCATCTTCCTCCTGTCACTCCCAAAACTTTCCAGGTTATTCCTATAAGAATACAGTGCACTCCAACTACTGTTCCAAAACTTTTCGGTTTATTGATCAGGTGTCTAAATTCTCATACTTTCGCCCCAGTATTTCTACAAATTAAAGAACTGAGGATTCCCAATACAGCCTTGCCCCTTGCTTGTACTTTCGGAAGAACCGCACCAAACCACGCAGCAAGAGCCGAGATACATGAAAGTCAACAAACAACATATAATAACAAATCTTCAAAAAGCATCTTTGACTAGGAAAGTGCAACTGGAATAGCAAAATACTGTACAGAGAATTACAACGAAACGGGTAAACTAGTAATTACTACGAGAACATTACGAATATTAAGGAAGGGCGTACTCTGCTTTGTAAAATGGGCACTGCTTTACTGATATCGATACACACGTAAATAAAGTTTATTTGGATCCTACATCATAGATTTATACAATTTCATTCATGTACATGTTTTAATGCTCCTTGCATTGCAGCGTAGATTGTTAACCTAGTTATGTGCTCCACGTCATGATAACCGCGCGTGTTTTGAAACATGAAGTGTGGATTAAAGAATAAGGGTTTGATAGAGTGTGTGAGAGAGAACTTAAAAGGGCGGTTTCTAACCATTTCCACTGACACTGCTGACCCGGACAGGGCACCAGACCCCACTATTTCCCCCTCCCACGGATCTTACGAAATGTAAACCTATATACACACCAGACTTACGCACTCCAACACTGAAGACTGAGGCAGCATATACAGCTAAACACAGTTAAAGCCTAAAATCGGTAATTTGATTAACGTAACATATTATTGAAAAATTACGGACTACTTCCCTCTTAACTGCATAACACATAGTTGCTTGAGGCACTATGCTACAAGCCAGAAGGTTGCGGGTTCGATTCCCGATGAGTTCATTGGATTTTTCAATTGATCTATTCTTTCCAGCCGCACTATTGCCCAAGGGTCGACTCAGCCTCTAACAGAAATGAGTACCAGACATCTTCCTGGGGGTAAAGACCGCCGGCACGTAAGGCTGACAACCTCACCTCCATCTGTGAGCCGATTGTCTAGAAAATGTAGGAGCCTCGATGTCTCACAACCCTATGGGCCTCCTCGGTCTGTTACAGGGATAGTTTTAACTTTTCTGCCCTAGAAACGACACATGTGTAATATTTTTATCCATTAAATTCCCATTTTCTCCGCATTATTTCTAAAACTTCCGGTCATTTTTCAATTTTGGCCTCTTATGACAGCATGAGACGTCTCCTACAAAACTGATCAAATATTTATCCAGTTTCTCATAAAATATTCTCCACATCAAGATCCTTGCGTGCAGTTGAGACATGAACTCACGTACCCCCAAGCTGTGTGGCATGTCTGACTCCCCTGCTCACAGCTGTCTATATCAGGCAACCCACTTTGTCTCTGCTGTGTACAAACTGTGAAATTCTCTATTCTCCAACACCTTACCAGCCATTACAGGACCGGCCGCGGTTTCACCCCAGCCTCTGGCTCGGCGTGATGAGAAATATGGAAATAAGTTTCGAGGCAGTGGTTGCAGCTACGTTCTGAGAGGAAGGAAGAGGGATCTACTGTAACCAAGGACTTGCCATAACCTATGTTATATGTATCATAACGATTCATGTCACCCTTTTGAACATAAAAAAGCAGCTATAAATTTTCTCATAAACCCATTAAATCATTATCCTTTTACACAAAATAATAAAAATATTATTAGAACTATCTTAAATAATAATAACTATCCACAAAATACTATATAGTATATAGTATATAGTAACACAAAAACCCTCCACAAAAAATAGTATGCCAAAAAATAAATGGGACACCTTTACCTATTTTGGCCGCGAAATTAGATCTATACAAAAGTTTTCAAGAACACTGAAGTTGGTATCTCATATAAGATAAAAAACAATATAAAACATCTATTGAAAATTAAAGATGACAAAAATGCTCTGTATAATCCCAGTGGGGTTTACCAACTACAATCTTCTAACTGTCCACTGAAATATACAGGACAAACTGGACGTACATTTAATATCAGGATCAAAGAACACATACGTGATATAAAAATAATGGACAAATTCTAAATTTGCACAACATATTTTAGATGCTACGCAGGATTATAATACGATAGATAGAACATTGGAAGTTTTATATATCGGCAAGAAAGGCCGAACTTTAAATACATACGAAAGATTTCATATTTATGAAATCACTAAAAAAAATTTAGAACTGAATGACAATTTTACTGAAATGTACAACCCCATATACGATGTTATAATCAATACTTTCAAAACATAACATCCAGTTACTCTCCCCCCTCTCACTTTACTTTCACTTCCCATATACCTTATCCCCCCACCCTTCCTTCCCTTGAGTCGACTTTAATTTTACATTTTATTTTGACACATTTCTTAGAGAACTAGACAATATTATTGATTCATTATATANGCACCTCTACTCTGTAAGTACATATATTATACATACTACAGCTTCAATTTAAATATTCAAATAACATGTTTAATATTCTTTTTTATATATATTTTCAGATTAATTAACTTGCAAGGTCATGGGCCTCCAATACCATCTTATATTTTTAGTTTGGCCACGGGACGTATAAAGTAAACATACGACTGATCAGATGTTACAAAACATCAATTTTAATCTTGTTTTATTTTATAACCTTCAGTTTTATATATAAATGACCGTTGTATTTTTTTTTACACAAAAGAATTAACTATTTTGTCATTGTATCTAATTTTACCACAGTTCAATAGTATACGTTTGTTGATTTGTATTCAACTGATGATGGCCGTTAACGGCCGAAACATGTAGTGAGGCATAGCTGGGTATTGACCTTGATACTCCTTAGTTGTTGTATTGTGATGGAAAAATAAAGTTGAGCCCTACACTTTTTATATCAATAAACTCGACAAAATTCACTGAGCATTCTGGCGACAGTGGCGTGGTGTGAAAACACGGACGATGTTAACTTCAATTACCTCAAACGCGTACCTACGACTTTTCTAAGAATCCATCTGGACATGTTTACAAACTTTTTGCTACACCGTGCAATTTACGATGAAGGATCGATATCTCTGTATCCTGTCCCCACGCTGGAGGACCAACCTTTGTAGTCTAGTCACTCTGCGCATTCAATTTTCTACCAGGTAGATTCATTTTTAAAGTTTCCTGGGGTGGGGGTGAGACTGAATCCACTTGGTACGTCGGCCACTACTGGCCTATTGTGCCAACCCCAGATGATAGATGATGAGTGTGGAGCAGCCAGTGGAAAGAGAATTGGCAAGGGAAACCGAAGTATTAGTAGAAAAAACTGCCCAGTGCCATTTTGCCCATCACAAAACCCACTTAACCTGACCTGGGCTCGAACCCGGGCTGCCGCAGTAGGTAGTTGTGGCACAGCCTACTGCCAGGTACCCACCACATTCTCTCGCGTCCTTCATCCGAAACCCGAGGGCGCATAGGGCTCATCTAACCTGGCTAGTGTGTTATGGTTTCTTACTGCGTAATTATTCTACGTAATTTCATGCTTTGTTTGCAGAATTAGCGGGTGCGTGACCATGCTGTTACTCTGTTCTAAGCTCTCATCTCTTTAATGACCGAATTTCGGCATTTTGCATTGCGGAGTCTAAAGGGAACGTTGTCGAGAATATTCAGTCTTAACCCGACACAAAACAGTGAGGTGTACGGTCTTCCGGATAATCATGCTCCGTATTCGGGGGTACAGCCAGACGTATCGGAGGAAAATATCGCCTACATCTTCAGGGTCTAAGAGAAAGCAAGAAACTAGTAGCAACAGGTATAAAGCTAAGCTCAGTTCTCTGTTTGCTTCTGGTGCTCATTTTTTAATCAATTTTAGAGCCTCAGAATGGAGGCTTCACGTTTCTCTGAAACACTTGACTGACTTCAGTCTACATGGTTCTATAAGACTGCTACTCACCGTCGTGAAAACGTGAAGCCCGTCATGTATAAATCACACCCGAGGCGAAGCACAAATCGAATTTTATTATTATCAGTAGCAACTCTTCGAATAGGAACGTGTGTATAGTAAAGTAAAGAGTGCACTAAAATCCCCTACTCTGAATAGAAACGGTTTTCAGTAATGTGAACATTTAATGAGAGAAACGGGAAAAGTAAGTTTTGACTTTCCAGCAAACCAGTAGGGTCAATGTCACAATCTGATACGTAACGTAAAATGAGTTTGTTTCTATTCTTGTGCTGTAGGTATACAAACACGCTTTTGCGCAGACTGGTTCTCATATTTAACACGCCGTTAAGTGAAACGGAGCCGGATACTAACATATGCCGACAGGTACTTGGCATTAATCCAGGGTTTAAGTTAAATATAAATCATGGAAATAGTGACATAATGTATGAGTAGCAAGCGATAAAGAAGTCAAACGACGTTTCGGAGGAATATATCGGACTACACGGCTTTAAGAACATCTTAAATAACACTGCGACATGTAGACCCGTTGCTTGGTAACGACCACGAGATAAATATACAACAGCCGTTGCTAAGTAATGGCTCGTAAACGGCAACATAGGAATTGTGTTTTCTGTGTTGTCCGCCTCGATAGCTGCGCACGCAACAATTATACAGCAACAGAGGAACGGTGTTTTATGTGCTTTCCGTGCCGAGATAGTTAGTTGGTCGAGAGTTGCTGTAGCTGATGCAGGGGACAGTTTAGGAAACCATAGGAAGGCTGAGAACACTTTAAGTGCGTACTGTAGTGGATTGTAAAGTGAGTGAATTACTGAAACGATTATAATTACTTGTAGTCAAGGATCTGTAAGAGTTCAGTAAATCCAATTACCAATCCAAACCCCATACATAGTCACACTCATACATGTGACAATATAGATGGTTGAAGTGAAGGAGTTCAAAATATTTTGGGGAGATAACATATACAGACGTCCATATTTTATTGCATTTGTGTTTATGTATTTTTGTTTTCTGTTTAGTATATCAGTTGTATTTTAATGATTTTTTTCTTCTTGTGCTCTGTCTTGCTGGGGACATTCCCGCGTTTTTTTAAGTGATGCAGTGCTGATGGAGACAGATGCTCGACCACGAGCCTTGAATAAGAAGTTTAGCGTAGCACGGTCAGCAGAAATGCCCGGTACGGGGAAATCAGAGCGGGATGGAGAAAACAAGAGTAAACAGGATCTGGCACATGGAGATGTGGTTTCCAACCACACAACCAGTTGTCTAGTTACGAGTCCTTGTTTCCACTGTGCGACAACTGAAGCCCTGTGGTTCGAGATATCGTCCTTCGGAATCTGACGCCGTGAAGTCTCATAAATATTTAGCAACTTTTCTGAGAAACCTACAGCCTCCATTTTCAAAATCGAAGATTCTTTCTCCCTGATGAAACAGGCAGTATATTGCTCCGAATAATTGGTAAATACTTACTAGACAAGACGGCGTCATATCCCAAGATATAGTCATATTCATGGTTTTGGCGTGAGAATGTCTAGCTTCGTTGGATATGAGCATATATAACAGTCATCATCTTCATAGTTTAGGCTGTGCTTGGTCTGTTCCGTCGTCTTGCGAAGTAAAATGGTCCATTTTAGTTGTGGGTGCCCCATGTTTCCTCTTATTGGGTTGTATACTAAAATATTCTTTGGTATTCGTCTGTCTTCCATTAGTAGAACGTGATATTTCCACTGTTATCTGTATTTTAGAATTTTATTATTTAGATTAATAATTTTCCGTTCTTCCTTCACTCCCTCCAAAGTTTCAAACACTATCTTCAATATGCCACGACCTTTTCTTCCTGACTTTTTCCAATTCAGCATTTAATCCTGTCATCCACATCTAATGTGGTCTCGACACTAAACACATCACCACATAACCCACGTGTTTTCCTTTGAATATATAATCGGTAGATCGACCTTTATCCCTCCATGTAATGTAGGGACAGTCCCTTCTCTCAGGTCTCGAACTCTTCCTTTCGCATCCTTTCCAGTTCATTACTCCATAAATTCGACACGTTACTAATAGCGTCGTTAAACAAACTACGTATGAATAGTCTGCAATGGCAAAGAAAATAGCGGAGTAATGTTACATACGGCTCTGCGCCGAGCAAAAGCAAAAACAGCAGCTGCAGGATACAGGGCAGCCATTGGGAGCCGTCTCGGAGTGCGGCGGGACTGTCTAGACAGAACATGCAGGGGAACTATGCAATGGTCACTTGTATTGCATTCCCCTGAAACGTCATCGAACAAAACGTGCTGATGTTGAATTTGAAGACAGCAAACCTAATTCTTCAACCCATAACACAAGGGATTTCATCATCAAAGCAACTTGAAACGTAATTTGAAGTATCCGATGTCTCTCTCTGCAAACGTCATCAGATATTCCCTCTCCTCAGAGCTGTTGTTTAATTTCTCTTCATTTACCTACCTCTTGTTCTGCTTCCTTTGATCTATTCCGACTCTATGTTAATCCCGTGTCAATGGATCCTTTTCGAGATCCCTAGGACTCTGTGGGACAGGAGAAAATCAAATAAAGTGGTGGGTGGTTCCAGATTTTTCCTCGTGAGCTCTTAGATGGGTGACCAGTCGAGAGTAGGAGTTACTAATGGAAATCTTTAAATATTCCTGGGGCCTTAAACGGGTCGTCTGCACAACTGTCCCTTTCCAATATTCCTACTAGCCTATACAAGGCACCAGTCACAACTGTGTATTCCCTTCTCCACTTCGTTTACAGGACAGAATATTGTCACGTGTAGTATGTGTGACTGTAGACGGGGTTTGGATTGGTTAATGCATTTATTGACAACTTATAAACACCACTCGGAACTATAAGCAATTACACCAACATCGTTAACCTCTACAATTCACCCGCTAAGGCTTTCTCCAACCCGCTTTTTCTCATGAGCAGTTCTCTGACAACGGCATCTAACAGTGGACATTCTTTAGCTTCACGCTCTCACGTTCTCTCTGGACAGCATCCCGTAAAGAACTCCACACCAACTTTGCCATTTGCTTATACTAAGTTCTCAGCACAGACCACACAGAAAACAGCTCTTCTATTGTTGCGTCCAACTGTTGCATTATTAAGAATTTGCTACCTAGCAACGGGAACGTGTTTACCGAGTCGTTGTCCAGAAACGGTCGCTGTTTACAGAGTCATTGCTTAACAACGGCTCTATACGCCACAATATTATAAATACGCGGAAATACACAACTACCTACATACTTCGACCCTGGGGATGGAGGCAGCATATGTACCCGAATCTTCGGAAACATTTCCTAAAACCACACAGTGTAACAACCGAACTACAGAAGTAACATTAGTGGGAAAACCCAGAATCAGTAATGATAACAATATACATGATGTACGAGAATACATCGCTATGACCAACCAACGGTGCAGTTGGTATAGTTCAACGCTTGGTAGCAGCACGTGTCTGCCATAGCAGTTTCACACCCTAAATTCTCTAACGACTGCTCTATGTAGTTTCGAGCATGAACTGGGCGTATTTTGGTCAAATATTCTGCATTTAATTCAATCAAGAGCGTACTGTTTCGTCATCAAAATGCAGGGCAAAATCATGATATGAAGATAGGAAACAGATGTTT
Organism: Cryptotermes secundus; assembly: GCF_002891405.2. NCBI lineage: Eukaryota > Metazoa > Arthropoda > Insecta > Blattodea > Kalotermitidae > Cryptotermes > Cryptotermes secundus. Next base: position 1,946,104 of record NW_019739229.1, read on the forward strand.
TGAAAATGTGGCACGGTTCAGATATTTGGGAACAATGATAACAGACCGAAACCTGATTCAGGAGGAAATTAAGAGGCGATTGAACTCGGGTAATGCTTGCTACAATTCAGTCCAGAACCTTTTGTCTTCTCGTCTGTTGTCCAAAAACATAAAAATGAGAATATACAAAATTATATTTTGCCCGTGGTTCTGCATGGGTGTGAAACTTTGTCTCTGACATTAAGGGAGGAACATAGACTGAGGGTGTTTGAGAACAGGGCGTTGAGGAGAATATTTGGACCGAAGAGAGATGAAGTGACAGGAGGTTGGAGAAAACTGCATAATGAGGAGCTTCATAACTTGTACTCTTCTCCAAGTGTAATTAGAATGATCAAGTCAAGGAGAATGGGGTGGGCAGGTCATGTAGCACGAATGGGGGACACAAGGAATGCATATAGGATATTGGTGGGAAAGCCAGAAGGAAAGAGACCACTGGGAACAACAAGGCGTAGGTGGGTGGACAATATTAAAATGGATCTTAGAGAGATAGGTTGGGATGGTATGGATTGGATAGATCTGGCTCAGGATAGGGACCAGTGGATGGCTCTTGCGAACACGGTGATGAACCTTCAGGTTCCATAAAATGCTGGGAAATTCTTAAGTAGCTGCAGAATTGGCGGCTCTTCCAGAAGGGCTCAGCTCCATGAGTAAGTAAGTAAGTAAGTAAGTAAGTATCTTAAACCACTCTCCTGCAGCTAATGCCGAGGTCAAGAAAATGTGAATCTATATATCCACTCTCTCATACGCCTTCATGGCGCAGTGCTTAACTAGTTAAGCAGACGGATAAATTTACCTTTTTACCTTGCCTTTATGCATCTTAACATCAAGATATATAAATACATTTTCTATACAATCTGAAAGGAGCGAAAGAGACAGTAATATTAGCAGTAACTTTTTTTCCCCCTTGGCACTACAGCCCCAGAAGGCCTAGGCCTACCTCCATGAACTTCTCCGTTCACTCGGTTTTTCTAGATCTTACACATCGGTAGGACTCCTTGGGCGGGTGATCAGCTCGTCGCAAGGCCTCTACCTGTACACAAACGCACACACACATAGACTAAACATCCATGCCCAGCGTGGGATTCGAACCCACAATCCCGGTTTCCAAGCGAGCGAAGACAGTACATGCCTTAGACCGCTGGGCTACCGTGACCGGCGGCCGTAACTCTACTACGAGTATTACTCTGTAAACTGTCTTTTGATGTGCTGAGGTAAAAAACATTTTGTCATATTCAGGCGGAATCATCCTCCAAAGCCAGTGCATTGAATTGCTTATTTGCAACGATCAAAACACTGCGAAATTAGCCAAGTTTCCCCTGCAGAATCTCATTACACGTCCTGGTCTTTGCTCTTCTGGCTAGAGGGAAAAGCTGAGAGGTTCCACATTTCCACGTTCGGTACAAACAGGTTAGAGGAATGGTGTTCCCACAGTCACAGGTTTAAGTCGCGTAAATGGAATGAGGCAAATGAGAAATGAATATTGACTTTTACATTGGATACCTCAAAGGGCTGGACTGCCTCACAAGCTTAAGTATGGGAACAATATAAAAATTTATTTTAAAGCATTAGTGAGAGCTTGAGACATTGAGATTGTGTTACGGCACCATTAATTAGTTAAAAGTAAAAAATAAAAAAATAAAAAAAAATAAATGACGCAACAGTGTATTTCTATACAGAAAAACAAGATAATAACACCACTTCGACATCCATACGCGCTGCACAAAACAACAACGCCGCAGGAGAAAGCAGCATATGAAATCGTAACGAATGACGTTCTCAAATAAAGTCTTTTAAAGAGTGGATAATGAAAAATGGACAAAATTGAAATATTTTAAATTGGGAAATAATTAATAACATTGAAGTTACAGTGCAGCAATTTTGATAAGTTGGACTGTTGTCCGAGGATGTCCCAATACGGCCGAAACATGTAGAAATTTTTAAGACTGTAACCTGTTTGATGAACGCATTGCCAAGCAATGGCTCCGTAAACACTTTCCAACACGGAACAATGGAAGCTATGTCTCAGTGGAAGAATGTTAAAGCTTGTTGCCAGGCAGCAGTCAGAGCGCCAAAGAATTAGCTGGGTAAGAATCACGCGACCTGTGTTTTCTGTGTTGTCTGCGTCACGCAACAGTAGGACTGTGTTTTCTGCGTTGTCCGTGCCGCGGCTCTATAAAACGAGTCCACTTAGAGCTAAGAAGAGTTCTTCGTTGAGTTCCAAAGTTCCAGTGTAATTGAGCAAAAAATGTCAAGTAGACTTCATAGTGATTTGAAGTGCTTGTTCCTGTTTCTGTGTTGAGATCCGTTGTCAGGAGACGACTAGTGAAGATGGACAGTCCTAAAAGGTGTGCAACGGTGAAATGGGAAATGTGGAAATAGGCGATAGCGCTGTATTAATTGTAATTAAGACAGATTGTAACAGAAATGCTAATAAATCCAGTCATCCGATTTTCAACCCTTTATTTTCGTCACGCGTACCCCCTACGCGACACAATATTAATTTCTAATTTTAACCAAATAAAAGTTGCATTACGACGGAAGTGAATGTGTGTAAATGATTCTTGAGAAATTAAGTCACTCAGCCGGCCATAAATTCCCTCACTTTTTGTGGCGCTTCATCCTTACTGCAACGTTTAACCAAGATACTTGATCCTATGCTGAAACGGTTGAATCCAATCCAAGCAGTAATAGCATATTTCTCTAATATTAAATTTAATATCATATTCCTATCTATGGTTAAGCCGGTCATGGTAGTTGAGCAGTCTAAGCCATGCAGTGTCTTCCTTTGCTCGGAAACCGGAATCATGGTTCGAATCCCACTCAAGTCATGGATGATTAGTGTTTGTGTGTCTGCGTGCGCGTTTTTTGTGTTTGCGACGAGCTGATCATCCGCCCAATGAGTCCTACCGAATGTCTAATAACTAGTAAACCGAAGTGAAACGGAGAGTTACATGGAGGTAGGCCAAGGCCCAAATTGGGGTTGTAGCCCCAAAGAGAAGAAAATCTGTGGTTAGTTCTCCCTAACAGTCCCCTCTCCTGAGATTCTGTAATGATCTGTAATCACCTGTCATTTCCCCTACATAGTCATACATCCCCTTGATTTAATCACCCTACAAATATTTGATGAATATAAAGTACTGGTATGAAGCTTCATATTACGTAATTTTCTCCTTTTCCCCTTATTTCCCAATTCATCCCGATACAATGCGGCACTTCATTCTCAAAAACGTTACTTTTCGAGAGAGTACTTTATTTTTTTTTTATTTCTTTCCTTGGCACTCAACCCCAGTGGGCCTACGCCTACCTCCATGAACTTCTCCGTTCACTTCGGTTTTTCTAGATCTTACACATTCGGTAGGACTCCTTGGGCGGGTGATCAGCTCGTCGCAAGGCACAGACAAACTGAACATCCATGCCCTGAGTGGGATTCGAACCCACGATCCCGGTTTCCAAGCGAGCGAACACAGTACATGCCATTTTATTTTTTACTTGCTAAATTGGTAGCGATCAGAAATAGGGATCGACTGATTACACCTACAAGTACACACGCACACACGGAAAATGTAACTCTCACTTAAGATAACTTTCTCCTTCGCCTATCGATTTCGATACCGCGACAGTCTGCATTACCCTTGCAAATTGGGGTGCATGTTTCATTAGATAACCAAATTACTGAATTAATATTCACCATGCCTCGTATAGACGATTTTGAAATAGAGAGAAATTAGAAGGATGGATGATATGGAACTAATTAATATTTTGTCTCAGAATTTGCTGTATAATCTGGAGATGGTGTTTCGTTAACGATACGAAATCGGTATGGAAGCGCTGTCGGAACGCACAAGACAAGTGCAAGGAACTACGTCACTGAGTGACTATTTAGTAACTCCAAAGTAAATCGATGCTCGTCAGTTTACAGATATGCGGCTTATCAAGAAAGTCCCTGTTATTGTCATCAGATTATTTACGAGAGCCGGTCATATTCTGAAGGAACACAACACCGTTAAAGTCGTCATTGTCAGATTTCTCATCTTTGTGTTTTCACGTTTTTGGACTGTGACTATTGAAGGGTAATGAGGAGCTGCATAACTTGTACTCTTCTCCAAATACTATATAATTAAAATGATCAAGTCAAGGAGGATGAGTTTGAAGGGGCATGTAGCACGAATGGGGGAGAGGAACAATGCATGTAGGATATTGGTGGGAAAGCCGGAAGGAAGGAGACCACTGGGAAGACCAAGGCGTAGGTGGCTGGACAATATTAAAATGGATCTCAGAGAGACAAGATGGGATGGTACGGATTGTGTTGATCTGGTTCAGGATAGGGACCGCTGGAGGGCTCTTGTGAACACGGTAATGAACTTTCGGGTTCCATAAAATGTTGGGAAGTTCTTGAGTGGATGCACAACTGGCAGCTTCTCAAGAAGGGCTCAGCTCCATGAGTGAGTGAGTGAGTGAGTGACTATTGAAGGGTTTCGGTCTGACGTTCGGATTTATTGGATTATTTTGATATAGCACGTGGCTACACATTACAGGTAACTATTAAACACACACTATTATTTACAGTCACGTCTTCAATGCCGTTGCTAGGTAGCGGCTTACAGAAGCGGGCATTTCCTTTCGTCTGAGCTCCCAAACGGTCCCCGGCCTCAGCTACTGGCTTCTAACAGCAACAGCTCACAAAAACTGTGTCAGCCAGTGTGTTAGTCAGATGTTCTCTCTGGAATTCTCTGCCTCGTCATACTGCGCGTGCGCTACTACGCATCTAGCTCAGGCCGTTAAGAATATTACATGAACCAGTTCTCTTTAAAATCGCTTCAGAATTGTCGTCGTTGCTTGCGTCAGAGTTCGTTCCGTCTCGTCTCGTCTTTAGGCCTCTAGAGCTGGCTCTCGACACGTGCCAGGACCCATGCTCCGTCGATATACGTGGACAAAAGTTTGAAAATCAATTACACTCCCCCACACCCACCCAATTTTAAGCTCTTCTTATCACTATCATACTCCAACACCCAAACTCACAGGGTGTTAAAGGGGACTTCCCCGCAGCAAGTTTATATTGCCACTGGCACCAGACAGATAAAATGCTTAAGCATACTAAAAACATTAAACTCTTGTTACATTTACATTTTTCATTAACTTTCGGCTATGGAATGAATTAATAAGTACCGATCCATTGTGGAAGAATGCAGAATCTTTGTAAAACATCTCAGCAGGTCCTGCTTCCTTATTTGTATTTCCGGTTTTTGTGAAAACCGTCGACGGACAGTTCAAAACTTCAATCGTGTCCCGAAAGCGTAATTATAGAAACTTTTTTTTCTTAAACTTCCTCTTCTCAGAAGTTAATTGGTATGTTTACGTTTCTGTAACTCGAAAGCGCAGCATATCTTTTCAAAAGAACGCGTAACATAACGAATACAAAGGAAAGCTACTCAAGACATGGGAATTGTCAAACTCGTGCAGCGGTGATGCTCTATCCTCTTTTATTCTGCATGCAGTACCCGGTTCGAATCTTGGTCGTGTTATACGCCGTGCCGACTGGAACTTCGCGCTGTTTTCATGAGTCTGGCTCGGCAAATGTCAGGGTAATTCCCCCTTCACGAGTAATTCCTTCTGCATACTTTCTAATCTCTGTTTCTACTGTAAAATTGTAAGCTGTGGCGTAGACGCACGGGATTCGATTCCAAGAACATGCAGGATTTCTCTCTTCTGCATTATGTCTATATTTCTTTTGGGCTCACCCAAGCCCCTTATTACATACCCATTCCTGGTGTAAAAGCAACCTGAACGTGAAGCTTGTCATTAATGTCCGTAAAATTTAGACGCCTGCGGTATCCACGGATTTACCTCCACGTCGCTTAATGCCTTCGTGACGTGTTGTTTGTTAGTAATAAAAGTGAATGTGTTTGTATGCTTAACATTTCAATTTGCCCTGCTTTCCCCAACTCGTTCGGCTGGACGGGCCGTGTCGCAGAATATTCACGGCCCACTGCTGGCCTTTAGCTGGGATCAACTCTGAAGATATTGGGGCCCAATTTTCGAAGGAACCGCCATTTGCATACAGTAAGTCGCACCGCAAATTGCCTCGTCATTACATTTTCGCTGTCTCTGTATGAAACATGATTTCGAGTGTCTGGATTTAGCTGTCCGAACATTAAAATTACATGAACGTTTCGGTGTACGTATACATTAGAGTTTCCATCTTCAGGGTGGTTGGAGCGGAAGTGGGTTGTGGTAAGGAATATATCTCACAATGAAAGTAAGGCTGTCTTTCCATTAGTTGGCAGCACCCTGCACACACCGCCCGTACTTACACTGTGAGACGGGCCGCGCCATAGCTCAAGCGGTTATTCGCTGGCTTTCCACCGCGGCGGCCCTGGTTCGATCCCGGGTCTGGTGAAGTGGTATTTGTGGTGGACAAAGTGGCGCTGGGGCAGGTTTCATCCGACTACTTCGGTTTCCCCTGCCAATCTTCATTCCACCAACTGCTCCACAATCACCCTCACCTATCATCTGGGGCTGGTACAATAGGCCAGAAGTGGCCGCAGTACAAGGGATTTAGTCCCACCCCACTAGCAGTAAAAAAGAACAGTAATGCTTCAAAGCGAATGCCAAGATATTAGATCGAAATAGGCTACAACCACTTCCTTCCATATTAATAAACATCTAATTATTCGATTCTATAAATTCTGAGTTAATAAAACTGTCATTAAATAAGCCGCCAATAAATACATAAATAAATGCAAGCTTAAATCAAACCAGTTCTCTGTATGCATGTTATTATCCGTCTACATATTCTCCAAACCAGACAGCGACTGCAGTTCGTTACGGAACTGTTTCTCATAATTCAGCCTTATCTCAAACTCCCTCATTTGTATCAGGAACTATCCGTCCGCCACATTCCAGCGCAGTTTCAAATCCCTCACTCATGTATTCCGTGCCTACAAGCTGAGTGTGAAACTTGATCATTCTACACATAGGAAGACGTTTGAATAAAAACACTCACGAGAATATTTGAACCTAAAAATGACATCGAAAATTCCTCACTGAGTTATTTCATAATTTGTAAATCTCATCCTCATTGACTGATTTTAACGTCCCACATTCACTGACATGTACGTATGTCGTGTAGCACGCAGCGTCCATGCGAGTCATGGAAATATGCAAAGGATTTCAGCTAGAAAAATGAAGGATAATGACTCTTTGGAAGATACAATCATAAATAGGAAGATGATATTAAAATACATCTTAAAATTAGGATATCAAAATGTGGATGAGTTAACCTAGCTCAAAACAGAGTCCAGTGGCAGATTCTTGTGAACACCGCAATAAACTGTCGGGTTCCATAAAATGCCGCCCGAATTCTCACTTTCCGATCGACTGTCAGGTTCTCGATAATTCTGCTCCATAATGTTATTTAATAAGGCATTCTACTGAATTCTATTTCTGATTGTCTTCCATCTATTATGGAGAAAATCCGTGTGATCTACTCGTCCTCTCCATGTCTTTACATTTACTTTCTCTCTTTCGTCTTCTGAACTCCTGTTTGACCTTGACACATCCCTCCTCCCAACTGCCACATTCTCTGCATTTGCCCACACTCCTCTAGCACTCTCTCAAATTTATGCTTCATCCACAAACTTTAATTCCTTCCTGGACATTTGAAACCCCCACTGAAACCCTTCATATTTCACGCACACTGATTTCACTTTGATTTCAGATTCGTCTCTGTGACAAGTTGTTGAGATAATCAGTTACAGTAAACTGAATTACACACTCCATGAGTTAAGTCTCGATTTCCTCTCTACTTCCTTCCTCTTTGTACGATCAACAAGTCTGCTAGCGTCTGTGACCTGTGGTTACGCGAGCGATGAATCCATGGCCTCATTTACTTAAGCTTTGTTGCTCTCTCGAGCAGAATGCATCCAGAAACTGAAGTTTCAGAGTTAAGTGACTCGTAGCGGCGTAAGTTAACATCAGAAGCAGGAAATCCATGAAATTTATTTGATACTTTACTTGATAATAACAAACAGTTCCCACTATAACTATTAAATATAACTGGAAACGTTAGTTGCATCAAATTAGTGGCAGGATATAACATAGACCTCAAAATATTTAAGAATATAAATGTTACACTCCGTATATTCTGCTTCCCGTCATCGTTTGCAACCCCCTAAATGATTTATTAGAAGCTAAATTGTGGTAAATTAAACAAGACAAAAAATTGGAAGTATAAGTCTCGCATTACTTCCAAACTCACGCTTCGAGTGTGGAGGAAAGCGAAGAGCGTGAGTGGAAGAATCTGAAAAAGAGAAACATTGAATGAAGAGGAAACAGGACATAAGGGGCGGGGTATTTTCCAGCAAAAACGTTAAACAGAGAACACGGAGAATATGTGCCACCAGGTATCTACAGCCACAAATATTGAAAACAACAGGCATACAGAGAATACAATTTCTTGAAACAAAAATTAAATTGTCAGTAGAAAGAAAACAGGCTGACGGAGACATAAGTATGAATTATCTTGAACAACAAACATTGAAAAGTGCATAAGGAGGGGCTTCATAATTTGAACTTTTCTCCAAGTATAATTAGAATGATCAAGTCATGGAGGATGAAATGAGGAGGGCATGTAGCACGAAAGGGGAGAAGATGAATCATATAGGATACTGGTGGGAAAGCCAGAAGGAAAGAGATCACTGGGAAGACTAAGACGTAGGTGGGTGGAAAATGTTAAAATCTTAGAGAGATAGGATGGGATAGTCTAGATTGGATTGAATTGGGTCAGAATAAGGACCAGTGGAGGGCTCTTGTGAACACGGTAATGAACTTTCGGGTTCCATAAAATGCTGGGAAGTTCTTGATAGCTGCATAATTGGCGGCTTCTCAAGAAGCGCTCAGTTCTTTGAGTGAGTGATAACGAGGGAAACCATACAAATTTTCCCAAGATTTGATCTTTGTAAATGTTAATTAATTAGCAACTCTTTAGACCGGATAATAAGAACGTAAGTACCTTAGAACAATCTTTGTTTCGCCATTGTACGCTTTGTTCAGTATCATCTGATGTAATATTTGCTTCCCTGGGGCCGGTACCCGACAGAACGAGGGATTTTGTGGCCAGGGCTTTTAAAATTATCTGGTTGTAAAGAACATAAGCGGCGCAACTACGTGGAAGTTTTTCATCATGATTAATCGCCAATTAAAGGAGCCTGTTAAAACTCCTTCCCTCGCTCCAAACAGCAGAGAATACAAAAATTTAACCTTTTCTACATGAAAAGGTGTTCAGAAGGATTGATCCAGTGACGGCATGTAATGTCTCTAACAGAAAATAGAATTTGAAGCATTTGATTTGCATACGGGAGGCGCCCGTTTCGAATCTCGGCTTAGATACCAACTGTCCTGATTCAGGACTTGCGGTGTAAGCCATGACCGCTCCCTTCACATCCCTTCCAATGAAACATTCACAATCGTCATAACAACTGGCGATGACGTTCTACTGATGGTGTGCTAAGTAAACCTTAAAATGAATAATTGAAAAGATTCGGTTGAAGAATGGCATGAGACTTTTAGTTCAGAAATCATCTCGGATCACCAGATGAAACCAGATTTTGTGTTCTTAACCGTCATATCTAGTGAATAGCATGAAAGTCTTGATGCTTTAAGGCTTGTAAGAGCGCATTTAGTGTGTTAGAGGTTTCGATCTGTTTATCTGAAGATATTTCCATATACCGATACCAAAGAGGCCGATGTAGTGGCACCGTTATGTACTTGTAATTGGTAGGCACCGGGATCGAATCTCGATTCGATTACCCGCTATTCTGGCCGGGGTTTTCCAGATGACTTAAAAGAAAATGTTTTGAAATAGCACGTAGCATCCTGGCCTACAATCTTACGTATTAGTCATTAATTGAAAATATCTATCACTAAGTAACCTTCCCCATTGAATCACTTTCCGTAAAACGTTTGACCTAAGAATTAATTAGCGGTTAAGAAGACATAGTATACGGGTCTGTAGGACTGAGGAACAAGCCTATCGTATTAACTATCAAAACACCCAGTGTTATTACACGAGACAACTCGGGCGCAGCGTCGAAAGGGTTAATTACAGTGTGAGCGACTGCGTAAAGATTTGGGAAGGCAGGTCACGTAGCAGGCATGATGGCATTCTGAACGTAACTCACCTGACACTCGTACGTGCCGTTATCACGCTTCTGCACGTATTTGATCTGCAAATTCCAGTCATCTCCTCCCTCCGTGTGCACAACCTGGAACCTCTCGTCGTTCGTGTAGGTGAAGAGACCCGACGTCAGGATATGCCAGTCGCGACGTCTGATCCAAGACACCTGTAACACAGAGCAGTGTTAGAACATCGTGTTTTACTGACGTCTTTGTGCTCTTATTGTAGTTTGCAGCTAATTTCCCCCCCCCCCCGATTTGGTGTAATAATGCCGTGTTATGATGGGCTCTCTGGCCGACGTTTCAGAGAGCCTGTCATTCTGCGCTTTACTGACAGTGAGAACTCCCGCGTTCTAGTGAATCCTTATTTGGCCAGTGGTGAAGCAGCTCATAAAACAGGAAGCCCTACACAACCGAATTTCATAAGAAGCTTCCCAGGTATCTTACCTTAACATTTCCCAACGCCCCGATTGGTTACTGGCTGGACGACTGAGGGGTCGGAGTTCGACTCCCGCTGGGGGCAAGAATTTTCACTTCATGTTTTCCAGACCGGCACTGGGATTCACCCAACCTCCTATCTAATAGGTATCGTGGGCCCTTTCCCCGGGGGTAAAGCGACCGGGGCGTGAAGCTGGCCAATCACCTCCAACTAGTACCGAGGTCAAGAAAATTTGGACCTATACATCCACTTCCCCCATATGCTTTCATGGCATAGTGCTTAATTAGTTAAGCAAAGGGAAAATTTTACCTTTTACTTTACCTTATTCTTCATGACCTGGGTCTGTGTGTGTGTGTATATATATATATAGAAAGGGAAAGAGAGAGAGAGTCACAGGAGGAAATATCACAATTCTGGGAGGTCATAGCATTGGTCATTCTACGCAAAAACGTCTATACGTACATGTGACCCATTCGAATGGCTTCCGAGATCGAGACATGTCACTGCACAGAACACTGTACAAAAGAGCAACACTCCATGACCTCACACGAGTTGCAAGGTTCATTAGTTCTGAAGGTAGAATTTTCGAAAATGTTTCATGATAGTTAAACTGTACCAAATTTGTCACTTGAAAAATAAATACCGGTACTAGAAACGGTACGCATCATGAAGTTTTAGTCGCAACATCGGGACAAGACTGGTAAGACAAAAACAGAAAAGAAGTTAATTCGTAAGCTAAATAAATGACAATGAAGACCATACAAGGGTGAAAATTAGAACTAATCTGCATGTTTACCCCGTTAGAGTACACGGTTATACTGATGTTTTGTTAATGACAACAGATGGCACCAGTGTGCTTCGTACAAGCAGCCCTAATGCACCGTGATCATGCTAGCTTTCTCTGTAACGTATATGTATATGGTTTTATTCAGGCAACGAGGAAGGTAATGGCTTGACGGTGCACCAAGCATGGTGGCCCAACAGCGACGTCACACTCTTCAGGTCATGAAACAAGTGTGAACAATCGTGTGTCCTGTACACTGATTGGTCAATTCTGCTGACTCATCGGACACTTCGAAAGGATTTATAGTCCCTGTGCTTCTAACGAAACACCTTACGTCACACGATTAACGGTTAAAAAACGTTTCCACTGAAGTGTTTCCTTGTTTTGTGTTACTATCTAGTGGTCAGAGTTCCTGGTTACAGATCCGGAGGCCCGGGTTCGATTCCCGGGGCTACCAGACTTTCTGAGAAATAGTGGGTCTGGAACGGGGTCCGCTCAGCCTCGTGAGGATAATTGAGGAGCTATTTCAAGGAAATAGCGGCTCAGGTCTAGAAAACCGAAATTAACGGCCATGGGGATTCGTTTCGCTAACCACGTGACACCCTCTATCCGCTAAAGTTGCAGTAACTACGCCGACAAACGGCGGTCGCTCGGTCAGTATAGTTTGCTTGCGCACTACAGGCCACGGAATTCGTTCGTTCGTTCATCAAGCACATGTTTCGAACGTAAGTGTTCATCAGGTGACATGGTCAGATCAACAAATACGGAAATCTGTAAAATGTGGATAACAAAAATGTTCTGTTATCTGCGTGTGCCTGTACTCGCACCTAGACATTCGCGACTCGTTTCTGCCTAACTTCTAATTATGACTTTCTGTGATAGAAAAATTTAGCGAATTACAAGAAATATGAAACAATAGGATTTGTTGATGCAGATTTGTTTGGTGATTAACTTTATGACTGTAAATTAAAGACTTTTAGAAAGAAGTTTAGGCAAGCTGTTACAAATATAGAGGCCTTAGGCGGAGTTTGAATGGACATAGGTGAAGTAACGTGAAGTATCCTTGTTCGAGTGCAGTGAAACAAATAGAATCACTTGTCCTTGTATGACTTAATATGTTGAATTTGCACTGTATGTACCTTGTTTATTGCATGTATTTTGTTTTGTATTGTTCCCTTTATGTATAGTCTTTCCTTGTCTGTATCAGTGTAATATCTACTTCCACCGGGTGTCCACCCAATTTGCAGAAAAAAATTAATAATAATAATAATAATAAACACAAACACAACTTGTAATTAGTATTTCAGCATTCTGTTGCACATCTTTAATTAAATTTTTATGTATTAAGTACGTCAATAATGCAACAGCCATTGAAATATTCATCATTTAACACTAACACAACATGTTTCGGCCGCAGACGGTCATCCTCAGGTGTTACAATGCATCAAAACTGTTACACTGTTTTGATGCGCACTAAAAACGCGCGTTGCAGTCCACTTAAAATAACATAAATAATTATTTAAAATTCATTAATTTTTTTTCTATTGACATCTTTCGTAAAATCCTATTCCACCTCATAAGGGGCGTCGTCCACTTGTTTAAGGAGCTATGTGATATTCCAGTTTGTTTCTGCAGCTTGTTTTTCTGTCAATTAGCCCGTTGTTTTGTTACGTCTGCAATAAGCCCCTTGCTTGTGCGTTGTGCTGTTGTCTTCACTAGTGCAAGAAAGAAAGCATGTGTAGGAAAAGGGGACAGATGGAATTACGAGTTCTGCTTTATGCAGTTCTTAAGAAGAAGCGTAAAAGTAATAAGGCCTCTTTAAAATGAAACTTCCACAGAATAAAGCGTAAAAAGCCAACTTGTGGGGGCGACTGAGAAAATAATAATGATAAAGAGACATAATGAATATTTCATATAATATGAGTAAATAAGGAAACAATTTTCTCCGCTGTTTATATTCCATTTCTCTGAGATAAACTTCCATCTCGTTTCTACGTATAACATCAACATGGCTTCTCTGAGGAGGCGAGACACTTTAATGAATACCTCGAGTCATTCAGAAGCTGGGGCGTTTAAGGCGTCTCAAGTGTGGGGCTAATTATATAACATCTAAAGGAAAAATTATATCAGAGATGTGGCCTACGTATTCATCTGATGCACAGTCCCGGGGGGAATTTAACGTTCCAGCAAATTACTGTAAAACTAATGTTATCATTGATGCTATTATAGAGGAATTATGTGTAACATTCTTTGAAGGGCGACAAAATTAAAAATATATATGCTAAAAAAATACATGAATCTTAATAGTCACGAAAATGCTTAAGGAAATATTATAAATATTTAAACAAAAATTTATCTGAAGAACTTGTAGTATACACCAACATTTTTTTTAAATTGTTACACGTGGGTTACAGAGGACAGAGGAATTATAAATTAAAAGCTTTTCAGTTTAATGACCAAATTCATCGCCAGGCATGTCAGTAGGTGCAGATTCCCAATATATCAAATCTTGCAACCTCAAACTTTTCCGACCGTCATGATGTAGCTAATGCTAGCACGCAGTTAACTTACACAAGGAGCGTCTACCGCCTAAGGAAAACTTAACGTGAATACAATCAGTGCGCCTTAATCATTATTAACTTCTATCAGACGAAAAGCTGAATAAGTGTTTCGCGCAGCTGCCATGTTCTCGGGTATTTTTTTAAGAAAGAAAACAAGCAAGAAATATTTTAAGTTCTATACTCAAATTTCGGTTCTGGACTTTCAGGCTATCACGGTCATGAATCGGGTTCAATTATCGACAGGGACATTTTCTCTCTTTTCTATAGCCTCCAGGTCGGCTCTAGGGTCCTATACAATGGGCCCCGGGGGCTTTTTCCCCATGGAAAAACAGGTCACTTTGCTGACCACACACTTCTGTCCATTGTGGAAAGTTAAAAATGAAGGGAGGTATACCTCGACTTCCCAATACATTTTGAAAGTGTGGTGCTTAATTAATTAAGCAGAGGAACAACTTTGCTTATCAGAACACGAGGAAACCTAACGTAGTTTTCCTTCACCTTTAAAGGTAACCATACCGAATCGACATATCTGCAGTCATCTGTTAACGGGGACAGGAAGAAAAAAGATCAGAGATGCTTGCTTCCCTACTGGGAATTATTAGACCCCACAGCTCGGCCAAGCGTCACAGCTCCATAGGGAATGCGTGGAAATACGTGATTTAATCACCCAACTCACCAGACTTGCGTCAACGTAACTGATCCTTCCCAAGGGTGTAATATTTGTGTTCCAATGTGGGGCAGGAATCCAGATTTCTGGTCGGTAGGACCAGCCAGTCCCATAGGTCACATTGACCCCCTGAAGACCTTACTGACAGGTCTGAGTGTCCAGATACACTCGTCATTCCACTGCATGAAGTGGCGGGTTTGTTGGGCTCAAAGTGTTCGGTTCCTCCCTGCAGGATTGTACAGTATAACGCCAATTATCCGAATTAATTAGCGACAAATAAAGTTCGGATAATTGGATTAAATTGTTTTCCATGAAAACATTGTTAAAACACAGTTATAATAATGTAACGTGTTTGGAGTAGATACTTCAATGGTAACGCAATAACAGTGGGCCGTTGCGTAGGAATTGCAGAATCAACGAAGCCGCATTTCCCCGGTGATAGACAACAGAAGGTTCACTGCGTAGCAACGGCTGCGGATATATAACAAGGTAATGCATTCGCCGAGTCAGTATTGGGATAGCAGTCGCCGAAGGCTGTTGGGATCCAGCCACGGTCAGGGACAGTTGGAAGATAGCCGCCGCGGGATACAGTTGAAGCGATAACAATTGTAAGGTGTGCAAGATTGAGTGTCCAATAAAGATTCGCTAAATCCGAGGCCCATGTAAAGTTATTTCTCGCGTGACACACCCAACACGTGACAATATATTGTATTCTTAAAAGTAATAAAAACCAAAATCTCTCTCACCTACCAACCAACTACTTCACCGCACTCAACTGAACTGCTGACAATTTGAATTTCAGAACTCGACTGACTATGCTTTAAATATTTCGGCACGAACCACATAGAAAACACCGTCTCCATTGTTATAGTCCAAAGATACCTCGACCGTTGCATAGAAACGGATGTTTCTTTATTCGCTTATTGCATATCAATTTCTGTTGTTTACTGAGTCGCCGCTTAGAGACGGGTCTATACGCCTCAGTATACTGTATTGTTAGTGTGCTCCCATGGCAACGCTTAACTTCTAATACTGAGCAGCCAAGAAATCTAATTGTTGAGAGACTGAACAAGACGTCTCGATCACTGGCCTTCCAAACACCAAATACAGTCAGACTCATGAATGAGAAAGATAATGTCTGCAGGGAACGGAAATGTTTACAATCGACATTAAGCGTACTTCCGGAGAAGCGCGCTCGTGTTTTTGTCGCCTTGCAGAACATTTTAAATTATATTCTATCTACAATGACGATTTTCAAGTTCAGAAAATGGAGAAAGCCTTTTGTGTAGTCAGCTGGATCTGACACCGTACGTCATGTCAGATGATGGTGTGAGACTGGAGGTGCTGAACCTTTCGTGGTGAGGCCTGCGGGAAGCAGGAGACCCCTGTGAGTGCCCCTACTGCAGCTGGGGGGCAGAGTGACGGCGGCATATATCGGATTCAGAGTGGAACACGTACACAGAAGGTTGCGTACTTAAACCTGGAAGGGCGCATGCACGGGGTAGGTTTCACAGTAAGCAAAAGGACAGATGTAGCTAAAAATGGAACTGCTACTACTACCATTACTGCTAATACTAATACTACTAGTAGTCATTCTAGCCGTTGAGGCACTACGCCACAAGCCGGAAGGTCGCGGAATCGAATCCCGATGAGGCCATTGGATTTTTTCAATTGACCTAATCCTTCCGGTCGCACTATGGCCCTGGGGTCGACTCAGCCTCTAACAGAAATGAGTACCAGGAATCTTCCTGGGGGTAATGAGCGGGCAGCGCGTAAGGATGACAGCCTCACCGCTATCTGTGAGCCGATTGTCTAGATAATGTGGGAGCCATGATATCTCACAACCCGACGTCTCCGAACCCTATGTGCCTCCACGGCCAGTAGTAGTAGTGGTGGTAGTAGTGGTGGTGGTGGTGGTGGTAGTAGTAGTAGTAGTAGTAGTAGTAGTAGTAGTAGTGGTAGTGGTAGTGGTAGTGGTAGTGGTAGTGGTAGTGGTAGTAGTAGTAGCGGTTGTACAAGAGGTACAACAGGTACAAGAATTCCAGAGCGACTCTATACCTGAGGTCGGTATGACGTCGAGGCCGATTGATTTCGATGGCCGCAGGCTTTATATAGCATTTTGAGCAACGGAGTTTGAAACAGGAGACGGGGGATAACATTTCAGTACATTGATTAATCGACGAAAAGTTTCTACAGCAAAAAATAATTGTAGACCGATAGAAAAAGTTTCGAAAATGCCTCAGCAATATTACGAGGTTTATTTAAAAGTGCGCCATCGATACGAAGATGTATAGAGTACATAGTAAGCATCTTTTTCTTTTCCTAAATTGTGATATATACCACAGACTTCTTTAGGGTGAGATTTTAAATTTTTGTCGAGGGACGTGTGCCCGTCTGAGGTTCATTTTACGGCTCTGTTACTATCAACACAGTATCAGATGGTAGGGCAATTTGTGAATTGGAAAGGATTTAATAAGAGGCGATTGTAGCCTATTCGAAGTACAGGTATTTGCCTGGAAGGACTGAGAAAAACTGCTAACAAGTCAGAATATCCGATGTCAGTTCCGGGATTCGAACCAAGCTTTTCCCGAACATATATCCAGAGAGTCACAGCCAGGCCAACCTGGTGTGTTCATGTATTCTACATAGAAATTCGCGTTGGCATAATATAAATCATATTTAATTTCTGCGTCACCAGTGATAATGCAGATAAGCAGAGGGAGGGAGTGTTGTTTTTGTGGCGCGGCTGAGCAAAGTTCACGGGAATAGCGACTTCGCGTGGCAGCTCCAAGCGGTGGTGAGTTTTAATATATTTGTCGCGAGACTACGGAAGAGGAAGTGAAAACCAACATATGGAAACTGAATTCAGTCCCACGGCCATGACAGCTAGAGTCTATAGAATTTACGGTCACTTGAAGACTTTACATTTGTCGGAAATAACTTCAAAGTTTCGAATCGCGCCATGAATTTTATTGTTGACTTGTAAGAATTTCTCTCACCAGATGTTTACGTGGAGCCGCTGTAACCAATGCCACACGCTGGTTACACAGCTGTATTTATTATGGCAACCAAACGGAAAGCTAACGCAAAGAATCGCGCAGCCGCCATGTTGTTATTTGATATTGTATGAACACCTGTTTTGGCTAAACTTACGTTATGTGTTTTTCAGATCTCTAAGGCCACATATTATTTCAGGCCCCAAACTAAGCAGCTATATTCTCTCCCCACCTCATTACTTTGCGCCTTATTTCTAACTGAAAGTAATGTGGATTCGAATTGGCCTCCATTGTCAAAACATTCAATAGTAATACCGTGAAAACAGTTCGACTGCTTCAAATGTCGAAAGGGAGGACACAATGAGACCCACAACGATAAATCCATTTACGTGTAATATATAAATTTCAATAAGGGAATGGGTAACGGGGGATTTTACCTTGGAGGGTAAAGTCGCCCGGATTTGAAGCTGATGACTCACTTTCATTTAATGCCGAGGTCAAGAATGGTGGAGCTATAGGACCTCCACTTCCCAGTATGTTCCATGGCATAGTGTTTAGTTAAGTGAAAGCAAGGAAAACTTCACTTTTGTTAAGGAAATCAAGGACAAATTTATATCATTAATATAAAAGATCAGCCGGTCACGGTAGCCGAGCGGTCTAAGGCATGCACTGTCTTCGCTCGCTCGGAAACCGGGATCGTGAGTTCGAACCCCACTTAGGGCATAGATGTTTGTGTGCGTTTTTCTTTCTTTGTGTACAGGTAGAGGCCTTGCGGCGAGCTGATCACCCGCCCAAGAATTCCAACCGAATATGTAAGATCTAGGAAAAACCGAAGTGAAGGGAGAAGTTCATGGAGGTAGGCCTATGCCCATTGGGGCTCTGGTGACAAGAAAAAAAAATATGTACATAAAAGATCATCAGCTTCGTCCAGTGTGATTGATTTTTAATGCTTCATCCTTTACATGTTTCGGTCGGAGCAACCATCTTCAGGACATATCAATACATGAGGAAACCACTGTTACTTGTACAGTGTCCCTGTTCACTACCAACACATACAGACACCACCATTACAACGTCATGAATATAAAATATTGCCTTTAACAATTACACCGATGTGCCTGAATTTATTAAAACATTTATAAATCATTACAACTAGTCTATTTACAAGTATGGTTTAAAAAACTTTGTTAAAATCTAGAACCAATTTGGTTCTTGTTAATTTTACTTCTTATCTTTAGAGGAAAATGATTTATCAACCAGACTGAACGGCGTTGATGAGCTATTATACTACTGCCAGTGTGACGTCACACCCCTGTGCTCTGTAAACATCAGATTTATATCTGCAAAATAAATAGACATCAGAGGCAGTTCAATGTACAGGACTGCTGAACAATGCACTAGGATTAGGTCGGCAGCTTTCCATGGTTGATCTAATAGCTCCACGATTACACACATCCATTTATAAATGCACTTCAGGGGGCTAGGTTCAGCTCCGAGCACGATCATGTCTGCTCGGCTGTCTGTGTCGGCAGCTGTCCTGTTTGAAACGCGGCTGTGGAGCTGTATATACCGACGGATATTTTCCTTTGTTTCCTTCATTCTTTGTAAGCTTTGAACACATCATTAACTCATAAAATACCGTTATATCTTTGTCTCTCCGTGATTGCCCCCATATATCTCACTTCAGCACTGTGGGACACGTGACCTAGAAAGTTGACTGTGAAGAAATGTGTAAAAATACATATTGTGACATGTAGATCCATTGCCAAATAATAGCTGTGCTAACAGGCGACAGTCCAACAGCCGTTGCTAGGGAACAGCTCTCTGGATAGGTTTCCTAGGCAACGAGAGAAGATGCAATAATGGAAGAGACTTTTCTATGCGGTCCTTGCCGGGAATATATAACGAGGACCAGGTGCCATTATGAGGCAGTCTTGAGACGGCAGTTAGAAAGTAGGAAGTTGGTGTGAGGTGGCCGGCGGCCGGCGGCCTGCGAGGATGTGGGCACGGGAGCAGAGAAACGTCCNCTATATAACGAGGACCAGGTGCCATTATGAGGCAGTCTTGAGACAGCAGTTAGAAAGTAGGAAGTTGGTGTGAGGTGGCCGGCGGCCTGCGAGGATGTGGGCACGGGAGCAGAGAAACGTCCACAGTTGAATCAGTTGAGAATTGCAGTTGTGAGAAGTTGGTGGAGGACAGTTCGGAAAACCAGCAGAAAGGAAATGTCTGCCATTGGAAGCAGCTACCAAGCAACGGACAGTGAAGCCCGAGAAGATCTTATGTATACTGTAGATACAGTGATTTTTGGAGTGTGTAATTCTGTGAGGCTGCCGTAGTTATTTGTAGTTACGTTCTGTAAGTGTCCAATAAATGCGGTTACCAACAAGAACCCCGTCTAGACTCACTCACGTGACAAAATGCAAGGGGAGAGGAAGTGCAACTGCCTGTGGCACTTACCGGCCGCTCTCCGAGGTTTCTCACGCGACAGTGCAGGAAGGCTGACGCTCCCAACTGCGCGGTCACGTTTGTAACAAGATTGTTATCGAACACGGGATCGTTGTTGCCACTCCCTCTCGGTTTCCCGTAGTCCAGGTGACCAGAATTTTTCGATCCAGGATACCGCTCTGTGCTGCCTCCTCCAACCAATTCGTGTGAATCTGGAAAGCAAAAACAACGGTTTATTTACGATAAGCAACCAGGCATTTTTACTGTCTCTCCCTCTCTTCACTCTTGATACCAATCGATACTGTGGAATTTCTTATGGATCATTTATACAAAATGCTTCAAAAACAAAACTTGAAGACCGTATCTGTCTGTTCGCCCATCCACATGTTCCCTCCTACGGATTTGCATGACAAATTTAGAGGAAATTTTTACTCTATTTCAAATTAAATATCGTCGACAAAGTTTAATTCTGGCCACAAAATTTATCATCCTGGATCCTAAGACCGACTTTTCTCTGATATATTTGGTGGTTTTCTTCAGTCACTCCTGACAACCGCTTTGACGGGTCTTTCTTTTAATATGCCAGGACCAGGTCTGTATAGATCTCTTTTAATTTACCAACCACAATCAGCGTGCTTTTAATGCTACGCAATCTATGCAATTGCTTTGAAGAAATATGTCACAGTATAATTAAACGCATCCTCAGTCACGATTCCCTGTGTCCCGGTTGAGATTCGAACCCAGCACATCAAGGAAACGGTCTAGATTGCCACTACTACATCAGTATTCCAGGTATAGTGACAATGTAAT
Source organism: Cryptotermes secundus (assembly GCF_002891405.2). NCBI lineage: Eukaryota > Metazoa > Arthropoda > Insecta > Blattodea > Kalotermitidae > Cryptotermes > Cryptotermes secundus. The sequence continues at coordinate 1,967,018 of NW_019739229.1, forward strand.
TAGGAGTATTATTATCGAAACCCTCGTCAGTGCGATAATTGAAAATTATTTTGCCACACATCTTGTAGAATAAAGATTGCGTCCGTGCCAAAAGGGGAAATGTGACTATGTGGGGGCGGGCGTCGGCGTCGGAAGTAACGGTCCATAAGCCGTGTACTCTCTCGTAGACGCGATGTAATCAGTGGCACTGAATCCGACTACGCTAAACGTTGAAATAAGAGCATATCATCATGGATTCGTGCCGCCTCCACGTGCCGAAACAATTGAATTATAAAAATAAAATGCAGAATATTTCACTGTGCGTCCCGCTTTCCCTTGCCGTCTGTGTGCAACGTCGAATAATATCTCTCACATTTTTCTGTTTATAGTTGCTACGCAGTAGCGTAGTTGGTTGAGGCACTATGCTACAAGACGGAAGGTCGCGGGTTCAAGTCCCGATGAGGTAATTAGATTTTTTTCAACTGACCTGATCCCTCCAGCCGCACTAGGCTCTGGGGCTTAAGCAGCCTCTAACAGAAATGAGTACCAGGAATTAATTAAATAATTTTCCTGGGGAGTAAAGCGCGGCCGGTGCGTAAGGCTGACAACCTTACCGCCATCTTTGAGCCGATTGTCTAGATAATGTGGGACCCTCAACGTCTCACAGCCCTATGGCTCTCCACGGCCTGCTGCAGGGATACATTTACTTATTTCGACCTAACAGGCCATCTTGCGTAAAGGTTGTTGTGATGAAGGACTCGGCTGCTCATTGCAATGTTGTGCTGATTTTCTTATGTAGTTGCCTCGGATTAGTTTAGGTTGTGTGGGTCAACCAGCTGATTTAGTTGGGAGTCCTTGAATCATTTGAAACACATGCATAGAAATTGTTCAAGGACACCTAGATAAATCAGCTGGTTGCCCACATAAACAAAAAGCCGAGACAACCACATAAGAAAAGCAGAACAGCATTACAGTTAGCAACAGAGCCCTTCATCAGAACAACCTGTCCACCTGATGATGGCCGGTTAGACAGAAACATGTAGTGACACTCACTCACTCATGGAGCTGAGCTCTTCTTGAAAATCTGCCAATTGTGCAGCTACTCAAGAAGTTCCCGGCATTTTATGGAACGCGAAAGTTCATTACTGTGTTCACAAGAGCCCTCCACTACTCCCTATCCTAAGCCGGATCAATCCAATCTATACCATCCCATCATATCTCTCTAAGATCCATTTTAATATTGTTCACCCACCTACGTCTTGGTCTTCCCAGTGGTCTCTTTCCTTCCGGCTTTCCCACCAATGTCCTATATGCATTCTTCCTCTCCCCATTCGTGCTATATTCCCTGCCCATTAACATGTAGTGACAATAAAGATGAAACTGTAAGAGGATATTAAACGACGCTACATACAGGAGGCAAAAAAGTGAACACAAAGTCAGAACCACGCAGCGCAAGGATACTGCAATTTAATATTATGCAAAATGTCGTACGTATTTCTGTCGTCTGTTTCCATACAGAACAGCTTGTAACACGTTCAGGAGCTATCAGATTCAAACCGAAAGCTAATATATATTTCGGAAGGCCGCCATGTTGCTAGTAATTTGCATTCCGCAAGAATGTTACAAAGGAGTTTCCATGTTTCTGACAACTTTTTCCCACGCCTTGTGCTAATATTATATCCCACCCGAGTAGTTGGCATGCTCGCCATTTTCTGCTTAATTTCAGGCTAGAAATTTGTGAGTACAGATTTCAGTGGCCTCTCGTAATATTCATTTGTTTCAGAATCAGTAAACTGGTCGAATGTTTAATGAGAAAGATAGCGGACACATTGGTACTCAAACATGTGCTCGGTTTGTGGTTCTCACGGACGTGACCGTGAAGAGTGCGCGCTTCTTGGTTCTAAAACCCTGTAGTTCGGAGACAATCTGACGTTTCGGAACAATATATATCCTCCATCTTCATGATCAAAGAGCAAACAATGCAAAAGAAAGCGGCAGAAGCTAAGCTTGCCGACTGCTTCGGTTGGTTTTCTGTTTCGCCAATTTTTCGAAACAGAAGATGGATACGACATTCTTCCGAAACGTCTGGTTGTCTCTGAACTAAATGGTTTTATATTGCAGAATACTATACTCTTGATACGTATTTCATTCATTCATCAATAGCTCTAGAGCCCTTTGTTGGGCCTAGGCCTCTTCTTCAGTTTCGTAATCTTTCTTGAGCCCTGTGTTCGCCTGTAGATGCAACAAAGCAGGTTGAAACGCGAGCAGTGCGCTAGAGACCAACAATTCCACTTTTCGTTTGTGGCTGACGTAAATGATTATATTTCTACAAGTACTAATCCCCTTGTTGCATTTACCCCTTTCGCTTCAAGCACTTTTCCTCTCGTCAGTAGCCGGCTGTTACTTTTGCTTGCAAAGGTCACGAGAGATGATATCGTCCCGAAACCAAGCCGTATGGACGTGGAGCACATTATGTCCTGACTGATTGCTGGATGTAAACGTGTGCTAATCGGCAACAGCACCACACGCAACAGTGCTGACGATTTATTGTAACCCATTCACTTCGGAATAAACGTCAGCTGTTGATTAAATGAAACCAATCTCAATCGAGGATACTTAAAACAAGCACATGTGTTAACTAGCACGAGGCGTGCGCAGTTCTTTGTTGCAGATTCTATTGCTTGGTTTATCTAAGTGCATAGAGGCAGCAATTGAGAAAAATTCCTTTTATAATCCGTAACAGACTTTCAAAAAAGTAAAGCTATTGTTGTTAGAGGCCGTGGAGGCCCATAGGGTTGTGAGACGTCGAAGTTCTCACATTTATCTAGAAAATCTCTTCACAGATGGCGGTGAGGTTGTCAGCTTTACACGCCGGCCAACCTTCGCACCCGAGGAAGATTTTTGATACTCATTTCTTTTGCATGCTGTGTCGACAACAAGGTCATGGTGCGGGTGGAAGGATTAGGTCAATTGAAAAATCCAATAACCTCACTGGGACTCAAACCCCGCAACTCCCCAGCTTGTAGCATTCGTAAAATATATCGATTTATTAAACTGATAAAAGGCCGAAAGGCGAGAGGCTCCGACAGTTGTAGCTTTCCGAAAATATAAATTATGTTAATATAAAAGGATTATAATGAGGCGCTTCAACTACAAATTAAGATTTCCGGTTTATTTAGCGATCCTTTATTTGCTGCATTATTTGAAAATGTTCTAAGTAGAAGAGAATTGTGTGTCTCCCCCGTCACTTGAGGACAGAAACAGTTGCAGTTCCCGAAACGTCGTGTTCTCTGCGTTTCTATAACACCAGAGAGTGGACAAAGGCCAAAAAGCCAATAGTTCTGAAGATAAAGAGAAGGTTACAGTGGCCATGGACAGAGAATGCAGCTCCTTTTGGCCAGCCCTGAACAAATTCCGCTCCATCGCGTGAGTGCACGAGGTCTCTTACTTCAAGGGAGAAACATGAACATTTGGAACGTAAGTGCTTAAGAAAATGTTTACATTTATGAAGAGCAAAGAAAGTGAGCAGTAAGGACGTTACACAGTTTAAACTGTTTACTGTAGCCACGATAATATGAAGGTGGATGGACACATGGCTGGGATGGGAGATAATAAACATATACAAAATTGTAATGCAGGAATATTTCGGAAGACGTAAAGAGAGAGAGAAATTAGTGAGGCATATAATAGTGTCGCGTGTTGCCTATATAACGCGGGTCTCAGATTTGGCGAATATGTTTACTGGCCAATCTCTTCAACACTCGCTGTAATCTGGTCTCAATTCCGACCTGGTCTTCCTTTATACCGTACTGTCGGACGTATTCTAAGGCACCTTGTTCAAAGATCCCGTTTCACGTGTTCTCTCCGCCGGTAGCTAGTGTTTTGTTTCGTTGAAGCCGTAACTTCACTAGTTAGGTTGCGTATTCTCTCGTTGCTAGGAATTTTCCTAGCCGTTTTCATGCAACCGTCTCGAACAATTCGTGTATAACGGTGGAACTCAACTGTTAGATTACTAGCCGCTGTATAGCAATGGATGAGTTCCGATTCAGCGGGAATGCTGGTCGTTGCCTAGTAAATCAACCCTGATCTCAAACATTCCGGATTCCTGGCGGCGCGCCACAATTGATAGATCTTAGGGATTTAGGTTTTGAAGATGGTCGGCTAGTAATTCTGCCTCAGGGCCATAGCATCTGATGGGGTCTGGCAATAGCTGTGTTGAACCTATGTACGCTACTGTCAGAACGTTGCATAGTTCTTTTTATTGCCAGTGGGGTGGGACTAAGTCCCTTGTACTGCGGCCACTTCTGGCCTATTGTACCAGCCCCAGGTGATAGGTGAGGGAGCAATTGGTGGAATGAAGATTGGCAGGGGAAACGCGAAGTACTCGGAGAAAATCTGCCCCAGCTCCACTTTGTCCACGACAAATCCCACTTGACCAGAGCCGGGATCGAACCCGGGCCGCCGCGACTAACCGCTTTAGCTATGGCGCGGCCAACGTTACGTAGTTAGTCATTTGAAGGTTCAGCAAAAGCACATGTGCTAGAGTCACTGTACTACCTACTTTGCAACAACTCGTGGCCTCTCATACCCCCCTCTCCAACCTAGCTATTCTCCTACACATCCCCACCCCATTCGTTGCCTGCGCAAGTCCTTGGTTGACATTCGGAATTCAGTTCTTGGGGTGGTTGTTGCCTTGTTCGCGGTCTAAGGTCCCTGGGGGCCGCTAAGTGGTCGGTGATTTGGAAGTGTTTCCTTCTTAAAAATCGGATTTGGCTTGTGTGTCCGGTATTTAGATTCGGCCTTATTCACCTCTGCATATTCCGCCAGGTTTGTTTTACTATGATCATCTAACCTTAGGTCACGGGCCTACCCGCCATACTGTTTATCTGTAGTTGTGTTACTTCCATTGTTTGCTTTTCTTGATCTTTCCTTCTGCAGTCTGTCGCAGTGTTTACTGAAACCGTTCCAAGGCTAGTGGAAGTGCTGCGCCATAGCTCAAGCGAATAGTCGCTAGCTTCCCATCGTGGCGGCCCGGGTTCGATCCCGGGTCTGGTCAAGTGGGATTTGTGGTGGACAAAGTGGCACTAGGGCAGGTTTTCTCCGAGTACTTCGGTTTCCCCTGCCAATCTTCATTCCACCAATTGTACCACAATCACCCTCACCTATCATCTGGGGCTGGTACAATAGGCCAGAAGTGGTCGCAGTACAAGGGTCTTAGTCCCACCCCACTAGCAATAAAAAAAAGTTAGTGGAAAGTTTCCAGATATATCAGGGCCTACTCTCTTTGTATCACGCCTCTGTTGTATTGTTATTGTTTATTCATTTTTGTAATTATTAAAATTGTTGTTTGTATATTACACGTTTATTTTCATCGAGCCACTACTATTATTATTGTTGTTGTTATTATTATTATTATTATTATTATTATTATTATTATTATTATTATTATCATCATCTTGTTTTATGAAAATCCTGGGGAGGGTAGTGCTCTGTCTATGCTACTTAACTTTGGTTTACCGTTTCCTGGAGGTCAAAAGCCCATGATTCAACAACGGAGACCTCGAATGACGGACAGAAGAAATGCAGGGGACCTGTAGTTAAATGTGATGACCTCTCGTGATATGTAGCGATGAAATCTCCTTCAACAGCTCAATATGTATACAGTGAACGAATGGCGACATATGAACCCCAGCCATTTCATTTATTCTTTCGATAATGTCCAATATTCCAATCGACGTGAAAGCATAGATAATAATATTGCCATTATCCCATAGAATTTTAGTGGAGATTACTTTTGGCATTTTCCCAGTAATTTCAGTTTTGTAGTTCCATTAAATTATTGAAATCATTAATTTTTATATCAACATCACTGCCCCTCTCTTAGCCCATAAAATGGCAAATGTTTGTCACTACAGCTAAGTACTAGCCTTGGCCTCTATTTAGAGGTGTATAGTATATACTATATATGTATATACATATCCAGTTTTTCGTGGCCTTCAACAATAAGTGCAAGAGTGTGGTCAACGTCCTTCTAAGGCCACTATCCGAGGAAAGTTGTAAGTTAGGAGGCTGTGGTTGAAGAACAAAATCTCAGCCATTGCTGCGATTCCAACTCGGAATCTCCGGTCTTCCAGATCTTAAGGTTCGGCGACACAGAGCGCTACGTACGCGACGCACGCTACGAACGCTATGTTCGCTATACGAACAGAAAAATATCTCCCTTTATTGCCAATGTGACTGGCCACACAGACTTCCGTACGTTACGTACGCTATGTTACCTATGTTACCTGCGTCGCAGAGTGTACACAGCGTACGTAGCGAATATAGCGTAGCGCTCTGTGAGGCCGAACCCTTACACTACGCAATATACCGACTGAGCATTACGGCTATTCGCTTAGCATAAACAACCGACCCACCTCTTCTATTCATGGTCTCCATGCAGACCACTTGCCGCTCTAAACACTTCTCTAATTCCATAATTTGTTTTTCTGAAAGTGGAAAATATTTGTGCTCCTTTTGCGTTCATGAAATATAGCTTATTTCACAATGTACAAATAGCCCCCTGTGGATTCTGTTAGAGGAAACCTGAAACTGTTTATATGAAAAGTGTGAGACCATATTTTCTCCAATTTTCTAGCATAATATCTTATATAAAAAAAAAGACGTGAGAAAGAGAACCTAATATTTCGCTCGCCGACCAGCGGAGGTCGCTCGGTCGGTATAGTTCGCTTGCATAATAAAGCCACGGAGTTAGTTAGATATTAAGTACTTAACATACTTTCATCAACTGTTAATTATTATTTCAGCATTTATACACGAAATGAGATCTGCTTCCAAATTATAACATACATGATAAGCTCCTCTCTTAAAATATATGTATTGAATTTCTTACCTCTCCTATGCGTGGTACAGCTGACCCTACGATCATGCACCTCGACACAATCGTCCTAGCAGTTTTACGTATATGAACACCGCACGTTATGAAACTCCCCAAACCGCCGAATGCGTTCCAATCTTTAAGTCGTTTAATAACCTGGTCATTTGTAACCATTGTCTTGCAGTTTATGTTGCAGTTGATCTTGTCATATACGCAAGTTTCAATTGGATAGCGTAGCATGCTGGAGTTGTTATGCACGCTAGGATCAGGCTGAGGGAATGGCTTCTCAACAAATCTATGCGTTCCAAGACTTGTAATATGGGCTTTCATTACGCAAAGTAGCCAAGTTTTCCATTAGGTTATTATTTAAGTTACCCGAACAACTTCACAGAAAACGTTTCATTTTTCTGTGCTTTAATGAACTGTAGCTTGTTTAAGGACACTGTCAGCAATGCAAATTATACAGCGTCCAAGGATACTGAATCGGAAACAATATGAAAGGAAGCGGTCGTGGCCTAACTGAAGGCAATATGCCGGTGTTTTCCCAGAGTGACTGGGGAAAGCCACGAAAGTATATCAGTTCTGATCGCGTCCGTTACGAGATTCGAACATGAAACCTTCCGCGTGTAAGTTGGAAACAATACCGCCTGAAACATGGCCGGTAGTTCCATTTCAAACACAGCATTTGAGGCAAACAAAAGCGTTGAAGCTTTATTACTGGGAGCAGATTAATGGCCCTTATAAACTTTCTTTACTAGGGGAACGAGGTTGGGTCATGGTCATTTAGTGACTTGCGTAGTTTCGTCATCACAGAAATTTGTTAGGTTATCTTTCCAACTTACTGCCGGTATTCAGACTTCTGGCGGGAAAATTCAGACATACCTACAGAGGACGTTTCGTCCGTCAGGCTGCCTACACAACAAGGTTTCACGTAACTCGCTCATGAAACTGAGCCCTTCTTGAGAAGCCGCCAGTTGTGCATAGACTACATACTTTACCAGCATTTCATGGAACCTGAAGGTTTATTGCCGTGTCCATAAGAGCCATCCACTGAACCATATCCTCAGTCAGAATAATCCAATCCACGCGATCCCTTCCTATCTCTCTAAGAACTATTTTAATATTATCCTCCCACGTACGTCTAGGACTTGCTAGTCTTCTCTTTCCTTCTGGCTTTTCCACCAGAATTCTGTATATATTCCGCTCCTCCCCATGCGTGCTACAAACACTTTCCATCTCATTATCCTTGACTTAATAATTCTAATTCTATTTGCAGAAAAGTCTAAGTTGTGAAACTCCTCGTTACGCAGTTTTCTTCAGCTTCCTATATCATCCCTCTTCGGTCCAAATATTCTGCCCTTTCATGAATATCAGACACAAAGTTTCACACCGTAGGCAAAAATTATGGTATTTTATATTCAAGTTTTTACGTTTTTAGGCAGCAGACGAGAAGGCAGAAAGTTCTGAACCGAATGGTAGCAAGTTTNTCCTTTCATGAATATCAGACACAAAGTTTCACACCGTAAGCAAAATTATAGTATTTTATATTCAAGTTTTTACGTTTTTAGGTAGCAGACGAGAAGGCAGAAAGTTCTGAACCGAATGGTAGCAAGTTTTACGCGAATTCAATCTTCTCTTAATTTCCTCCTGAATCAAATTTTGATTTATTACTGTTCTTCCCAAATATTTAACCGGTTTCATGTATTTATGTCATGATTTTGCCCTGCATTCTGTTGACGAGACAGCAACATATAGTTTTCTCTGTATTTACTTCTAGACCAAGCTTCTTACTAGCGTCGTTTAGAGCTTCAATGTTTTTCTATGATATTTACTCTCGTATTATCCCTAGTAGATTAATATCATCAGCACTGACCAGACGCTGATGTGTCCCGTTTAATTTCAGTCCCACCTGGCTTTCCTGTACCGTCCTAAAGGAATTTTTTAAGGAAAAGTTGAGGAACAATGGCAATAAATAACATTCTTGTTTTGGGCTATTTTGAATAAGAAACGTATAGGACAAATATTTCACCTGTAAGGATTTTATTATGGGTTTCATTCAAATGCATTCAAAAATCCTAACCAGTTTCATGTGTATCCCAAATTCTATCAGAATACTGTATAATACTTTCCTCCTAACTGAATCATGGGGTTTCTTGAAGTCTATGGAGAGCTTATGTACTGTCTAATTATACGTGTACTTCCATTTCTTCTCCAGTATCTGACGAATGTAAAAAATTGATCAGTAGTTGATCTGTTACGTCGAAACCCACACTGGTAATCTCCAATAAGTTCATCTATGGACTTAACCTTGAGAGAAGAGTATTGGATAAAATTTTCATGAAGAAAATATCAATGGTACATTGGTCCATTTTCACCATAGCATGGCGCGTCCTCAGGTTGCGGGTAGTGGAGACGGCCTCCAGATATGGACATTGGGCTGCGAATATATTAAATACAGCCGTGGATAGCCGGCAAGGGGCGGTTCTACATCCGGGGATTCTGCGTGGGTCTAGTAATTCATCACCTTAAAAATGATGTTGCTGGAAAATTTTATACACAGTAGCAATGAAAATTCACTGAATAGAAGTCGAAAGAGTACATCATTGGAAACAAATATGGTGTTACTATCGTGTAACACAAACTTACTAATTTGAATGAACTTACTATATACTGCTTGCTGCCTTCTTCACGCTGGTCTCTTGTTTGACTCATTTCTCAACCCTCAGAATGGAAGCGACAAGTTCCTCCGAAGCATCCGTTAACTTTCAACGAACTACACAGTATTATATTTAAGCATCCTTTTGCACTACACAGGGTTATATCCCAGGAGACAGAGGTATTCGTACAATATTATTCAGTATATTTGTTTCCTTAAACGAGTATTACAAGCTCAGTTTAAGGTTATAACGTTCATCAGTCAAGACCCTCTTATCTTCCGTACCTCCCTCGGCGGAAAGGGATAACACAACCCTAACGAAATGTTAACCCATTAAGCACACTGCGCCCATGATGCATTCCAAAGGATCAATTCATTCATCAGTGGCTCGAAAGTCCTTTGTTGGCACTGGCCTCTTCTTTAGTCCGTAATCCTTTTTTATACCGATGGTACGACTCTTTGGGCTAGTGATCAGCCCCTCGCAAGGCCGCTACCTACACACAGGACATCGCAAACAGGGAATACAGGCACACAAACGTCTATGCTTCGAGTGGGATTCGAACGCACGATCTCAGGTTTCGAGCGAGCGAAGACAGTTCACGCCTTAGACCGCGAGGACAGTGTGATTTGCATCCTAAACGATGAACTCCGTGGCGTGTAGTCCGCAAGCGAACTATACCGACCGAGCAACCGCCGCGTGTCGGCGAAGTTAGTGTCAACGTTTGCGGATAGAGGGCATCGCGTTGTCAGCGTAACGGTTTCCCACGGCCGTTAATCTCGATTTTCTAGACTGGATTAGAAACTTAAAATAATTAAGTATTACATTAAGTAAGGGCAATAAACTGAACACTGATACACACTCCGTATGCGTCGTGTCGATGTCGCACATATCGTTAGTCGCGTTTTCCGTTCATTGCAGATCAATTTTACAACTACAGTCCCAATTAACGGCATAGAATTTACAGTTCGTTGTCCGAAATTTTGTTGCTGAAAAAGTAATAAACCATCAAAATATAGAACTGCTTCAACACATATTTACCTTTCCTTGTATTTCGTCAAGATATATCTAATAAAAAAGTGGCTTAATTAAAATAAAAGTTGTAGGCCTCAATGGGATACACAATTGTTTGCTGTACGTTCTGTTTTTTTTTAAGATTGTACTTTTTGTTTTAGATGCGTTCATTCATCAAGTCCGAACTGAGGGCCGTGTATACTTTGCATTAGCATGTTCCATATTTACAAAAGACTACCAAATAAAATTCGGTTTTCGCATTTCCAGGCTCCAGACTCTAACGAAAATCGATGACGCACTCAATTCGTGCTTCAAGAGGCGAGTTTGTGGATCCAGTACAAAGTAAATGGCACTGTAGCTCTTGCCACAGAAGCACAGAGTAGCATATTGATTCTTCGTTCTCAAGAAGAAGTCCTGAGGGGCACGCGTTAGCGTAGTTGGTTGAGAAACTATGGTACAAGCCGGAAGGTCAGGGGTTCGATTCCCAATGAAGTGAAGTTTTTCAATTTACCTAATCCTTCCAGCCGCACTATGGCCCTGGGGTCGACTCAACCTCTAACAGAAATGAATACCAGGAATATTCCTGGGGGTAAAGGACGGCGGGCGCGTAAGGCTGCCAACCTCACCGCCATCTGTAAGTCGATTGTCTAGAAAATATGGGAGCCTCGACGTCTCAGAACCCTGTGGGCCTTCACGACCTGTTACAGGGACAACTTTACCTGTACCTTTTACGTTGGGTTGCTATGTGAGCAGTGACCAATGACTGCATGGGTGCGTGAAGTACAGTGAGACAGCGAGGCGTGGCTACTACGTTTACATAATCTGTGCTAACTGGTAACCCTCCAATAGTAGATAATTCATTGATTTTCAATAGAATAAAGAAATAATTGCAGCAATGAAAACCAGATAATTTTACTGTACAAAACAGCAGTGACAGGGAATGTCATTGGCTTAAACCGAGGTCATCGCTGCATCAGATAACTCGAGGTCACTTGTTAAATTTCACTTACACGCTCGGGGTTGTATGAATTAGTGATGTGTGCTGATGTTTATCGTCCAAGTGTGGCATTCCTCGAGGCGTCATTTAGGAGTGACCTGCATACTGTGAACTTGTCTACGTCCCTTCTCGCAGTTTAATCGAGACGAGACAAGGAGAGATACAAAGCTTTGGTTGCACAGTGATGGATGAGTGGGCTATGTGACTAAACTTCTTCGACAGAAAATGTTATACCTATCCAGTCTGATAGGAAAATGATGATTGGAAAGTATGTACTAATTTGAAAGGAGGTGGCCATGGATAATTACATGACGACATCCGGGAATTTTTCCACACAGAAGTTGAATAAAACCACAAACCACAAAACACCAAACACAGTTGGTGAGTTGTCAGGGACTCAAATTTGTATAATCCGAACACAAGTGCAGACGCTACTGCTACAACAGTTGCTTCGCTGCGAAGAATTAAAAACTAAAAATCTTATTCAATTTATCTGTCATGCCTATTATCGTAATGCCTCTTCTTTACCTGCTACTGCAATAGGCAGATAATGTCGTGTATTTTTACACCCGTCGACATAATTTCTTATAAAAATATACAAATATATAGTTTATTTGCATTAAAATCTTAAAAACACCACATATTTCGACCTCTGCTGGGTCATCATCAGGTGTATTGTTTGTGTTTAGGTGATGAACTTGTTTTTTAAATGGATCCATATTTTGAGTATGACTATATTATAACACGTAATATTATGCTTGTATAAGAGGTGAGCCTTCTTGGCCCTTGCACCGCGACCACAGTGATCTATTGTGCTATTATTATTTATTATACTTTGTAACAGAACTCTTGGTATTATAAAATTTTAGCTAAATTATGCTGGTATTAGATATAATTAGTTTAATTAATGTATGTTTAGTTGATGGTTAAAATAGAGTTCCTTCCTATGTGGGTATGATCTTATAAACTCTTGTATGAGGAATGCCGTTTCCTGGGCTGTGGCACCGTGCAGATATTGTAACCGACGTTTCGGAGGAACATATCACCTCCATCTTCAGGGTATGAGAAATCCCTGAGCAAGGAACCAGCATGAGTCGGAGACTGCAGTAGTCAACGTAGAATCCAATCCTCTACTGCCTGTGTTCGGACATAGAAAGAGAATTGCAAGTTTCGATCTCAAAGAATTTAAAGAAAAGAGAAAATCTTAAGTCGGTTTTCGGTAACAAAAATTCTGGAAAAGAAAATTAGCAGTAATTCTGATTACATCTAACTATAGCATATCAAAATATTTCTGTTATTTTTGGACCTGTCCATCGTCTCAAATTTTTAACCACGATATGTCAGACGCTGTTTCTGTCTCCTCCATCAAGTGACAGAATAGAGCGAGGAACTCTGCACCTCTGGGATCCAGGGTTTGATGCTAGTTCTGCCGAGGGTCCATTGGAGTTGAGTTCTTACTCCACTCCATCATCTGATGGACAAAACCATTTTTCTTTCGAAAAATTGTGACTGAAATCTGGGACTATGAACAGTGCCATTAAAAATATTTTAAGGACATCGAAGCTGCTTTATAACACTTCAGGGGCATAAAATGAGTTGCTTGCTTTTCTACAAGCATTATGACTCCTGCGTCAGAATGAACCTCTTATTTAACAAAGCCAACGAGAAGAAGTCTTATGAAATATTCGACCCGACAAGTCACTCTGGAAATATGAAAGAGGTGACGGTCAATTTTCTTATAATTCTCCACACAGAGACGTGTGTCCATTCCTTCAGTGCGGCCCTGAAGAGAGACGTTTATACTCAAATATCGGGTCTTATTATTTAAATGTTAGCGTTGCTAAATATGAAAGTGCTTGGAGGAAGACGTGAGAATTTGTACGTACAAAAAGAATCAGGATATGTTACTTGAAAATTTTGAAACACGGTAGCGTAGTTGGTTGAGGCACTATGCTAGGACCCGGTAGATCGCGGGTTCGATCCCCGATTAGCTCATTCGATTTTTCAATTCACAAAATCCTTGCAACTGTACCATGGCCCTAGGGTTGTCTCAAGTCTCTAACAGAAATAAGTACCATGAATCTTCCTGAGGGTAAAGGGCGGCTTCACTGCCATCTGTGAGCCGAATGTCTACATAATGTGGGAGTCTCGACGTCTCACAACCCTATGGGCATCCAAGGCCTGTCGCAGCGATAGATTTATCTTCTTTATCTATGAAACTGGAATTCGTTTTATATGTTATATTAAATATGCGTTTGCTGCCAGAAACCTTTGAAGCCAGAGCAGTCTGTAGCAAAACACTGCCTCTGACATGTCTGCAAGCATTGCAATTGCTTGCCTCTTCCACCAGCAGCAGAAGAGGCATGGCACGGGAAATTGTGTTATTCTGAACACATGAAAATGACAGGAAAAGCGTGTTTGTGCGAACACTAAGGAACACAAACACCACTATAAATATATATGAATTATAGGTGGGACAGTCGATTTTGGCCGGTGGATCTCTGATGCGTAGTGGTCTGATGCAAGTCGGCGAGCCTAAGATTTGTGGGCATGCGCAGTGACAATATGTTGCCTCAGTAAGAAGGTAGACGTTGAGCTCATAGGATCGCTCTTACTAGTAGATACTGTGTGCTTTTCCCACGTGCCATTTGCTAGTTGCCAGTGCCAGCCTACGAATGTTCCCTCTGCAGAAGAAGCAAGTTCGTAGCATAGACTCGCTCTCATGCGCTGACAGTGAAGAACACCGGCCAAAATGTATCGGCAGGCTTATACAAGTGAAGCTTCGTCTAATAAAAATGTGTAGGCCCGAAATTTTAGAGCGAAGGTGAACTTAGATTTATTTATAATAACCGGAAACTTTTGAGCGTGAAATTAAACGAAAAAGAAACTTTAACTGTTTTAAAGCATTCTTTTTGTGATTATTGCCGTCTTTTAGGATGTGACACCGTACAGCTTGATAGAATTTCACCATCATTCCGGAGGAACGTGCTGAATCCAACTTCAGAGTAGCCCTGCTCTACTGTGATGTTGGATCCGGTAGGTTCCAGGGAAATGCTGCTAGCAATCTAGCTGGCTACATACGCCGAAGACATTTCCCATCATAGTCCCGGCCCTAAGCACTCAACTCTTTCGTGCATGGGCGGGCACTTAGTGTTACGGTCACAAAACATTGTTACACGCTCTGCTTTGTGAGATTTATGTGAGAAGGCATTTCTTGTAACGAATGGGAAAGAATCACATCCGAGTGTCTATAAATATGAGCAGAGCGCTTTTAACTCGCTGCTGAGAAAATGAAGAAGAAACAAGTTTGGTAAAGCTGAGCACAGAAACTCCAGCATCATCGCTCAGTTTATTCGATTATCTACAAAAGGATTACAGAAAAAAATCGTCTACAGCAGCGATTTTCAACCGATGTGTCGCGGCACACCGGTGTGGCGCGAAGGTTCCGCAGTTGTGCCGCGGGAGTTTGGGGGATCGTAAAAAAGAAGAGAGAAAAACTGAAGAATAAAAGAAATCGTGGAAGTAAATTTATTAGTAGCATACATTTTCATAAAATTCCGATAAGAATAAAAACAACGACAGGTTAACGAAAAAAGTTGTCGTTGTAAAATTCCAAGAACTTCCGCCTTTACTATTCTTGATCCAAGAATAATTCTCTAATAAATTTTTAGCACCCTACCGTTCATTCTTGTCAAGCCACTAGTGCCAGTCTTCAGTCAGTTGTTGTTCGAATCGGGTGTACTTTCCGGTAGCTCTATCGATATTGCCCAACTGAGTAGGTTTTACCTGAAGATGAAGACAGAATTCAGTGTCCGAAACGCCCTGTTTTGAGATATAAACAGGATGGTGTTTTAGATAAAAGCAGGAGGATTAATAATGTCCAGAAACATATTATTTGCACTAATTTGTTGTTATTTTTGTAGGGTTCATTCATGAGTATAGAACATAAGTTGGATGATGACAATGAATCATGTGTGGCTAGCACTAGTCTGGTAGCATCGCGCATAGTGCAGTTAGTGTTGGGTCTAAAACCGTCGTGCGCAAATATAATGAAACTTATTTGTCCTTCGGATTAATTTCATGTGGGAAAGAGCAGCAACGTTCTAAGTTTGATGTCTGTGTTGAGGAACTGGCAAACTAAGCTATGGTTCCAAGTAAGCTGAAAAGACACCTTCACACAAAGCACTCACATATATGCGAGAAACCAATTCAATATTGCAAAAGGCTTATATTTGATCAAACACGCCAGGCTAAACAAAGGATCAAAATCACAACTGACAAAACTCAAGAAGCAAGTAATGTCATTCCCGAAATTGTGACAAAAAAGATAGAAAGACAGTAAAATTTGACGAGGATTTCGAAGGAAATTTTGAATATCCATTTATCAGATAACACTATTAGTCTTCGTACACAAGATATGTCTCAAAACTTCGAGTTACAAGTGACAGCTAATATTAAAGAAGCTATTTTTGTCACCCAGCTAGATGAGTCATATGACATCACTGGAAAAGCTCAACTCACAGCATTCAGCGGATTTCTTATTAATGGAGACATCACTGGACAACTTTTATTTTGCAAACCACTCCTATAAATAATAAAACCCCGAGACATTCTTGATGTTGGCGACAGTTGTTTCAGTCCTGGCGTTTTGTCACGAAAATCATGTATCATAACTGCACGGACGGTGCTCCTGCCATATCGGGAAGCCTGAAAGGATTCGTCGCACTGGCCAAACAAAAGAATCCTTGAATTATTTTTACACACTGTTTCCTGCTCTTATTTCAAAATCGGTAGTACCTGAGATCCAGAAAGTACTGGATGAGATGATCAAAATGGTTACCTACATCCAGAGTAGGCCACTACAATTGAGGTTGTTTTCATCACTGTGTTCTGCTGTAGGAGCTGCTCACACAGTGAAGTGAGGTGGCTCTCAAGGTTCTGTGAACTGAGGGAAGAGCTCACAATTATTTTCTTGCCTGAGGAGTCTGAGTTGGATGACCTGCTTAGTGATGAGATCTGGTGCAGTAAAGTTGCTTTCCTAACAGACATCTCCCACGCTTTTAACCCTCTTGACAAGAGAGTGCAGGGAAGGAAATGACATATTCTTAGGCCGCGCCACAGCTCAAGCGGTTAGTCGTTGGTTTTCACCGCGTCGGCCCGGGATCCATCCCGGATCTGGCCAATTAGGATTTATGGTGGATAAAGTGGCGCTGGGGCAGGTTTTCTCCGAGTACTTCGGTTTCCCCCGTCAATCTTCTTTCCACCAAACTCTCCATCATAATCACCCGGGACAGGCTACAATAGGCCAATCAGTGGCCGCCGTACCGAGTGGACCCACGTGGACTCTACCCCCCACAAAGCGAATTTAAAAAAAAAATCTTACTTGTACTTACAAAATTAAATCTTTTAAGGAGATACTAACACTATGGGGAGTCACAATCAAAACAGAGAACAAAGTTGAGATGTTTGAACTAATAAAAAGTTGCTCACTGGAAAAGAAACTTGTCGATTTACTTCTACAAAATTTGTCACTGCTAAGTAAAAACACTGAAATGTATTTCCTATCACTTAATGTATTTTCCTTGGACTGGGATACGTTCGAGCCAGCAGAACTGAATCTTGCAGAAGAAAATGAGCTGACTGAACACTGAAACTAAAGTATGGCCTCACTTTGGCTGTCTCTCCGACAGAAGCACACCATCCTTTCTCTGTATCGTATCTGTGTGAGGCTGGCTTCTCTGCTATGCGCACGATGAAGCGCAACGTCGCGGCTTCAAATACAGGAGGAGGACTTGAGGGTATCCTTCTCAGCCATCCGTTGCCGGACAAGGGACATCTTGGGACTTCACCAAGCACAGCTTTCCAACTGATATGTTTATGTTTATATAAAGATGTAGTTCTACTCAAGTATATAACAAAAGCTCCTAACCCTCTTTTTGTTTACTGTGAATAGAAAAGTTTATTGTAGTATTAAAACTTTTCATCACAGAGGAGACAATTTTATTCAGAACCTGATCTTTCATTATTTCATTGTGAGAAAGGAATGGCGTGTAACAAAGACAGAAAGGAGAGGGCATACTTCTTAGTCCAATGAAATACATCAGAGAATTTGTTTATAAATGAGTTTTATTTTCAATGATATCTAATGATAATGTAGATACCATAAAGAAAAACACACAGACTTTAATTGACGCAAGTAAAGAGGTTGGTCTAGAAGTAAACACAGAGAAATCTAAGTATATGTTGCTGTCTCGTCCCCAAAATGCAGATCAAAATCATGATATAAAGATAGGAAACAGATGTTTCGAAAATGTGGCACAATTCAGATATTTGGGAACAGCAATAACACATCGGAACCTGATACAGGAGGAAATTAAGAGGAGATTGAACCCGGGTAATGCTTGCTACCGTTCAGTCCAGAACCTTTTGTCTTCTCGTCTGCTGTCCAAAAACATAAAAATTAGATTATACAAAAATTAATTTTGCCTGTGGTTCTGTATGGGTGTGATACTTGGTCTCTGACATTAAGGGAGGAACATAGAGTGAGAGTGTTTGAGAACAGGGTATTGAGGAGAATATTTGGACCGAAGAGAAATGAAGTGACAGGAGGGTGGAGAAAAGTGCATAATGAGGAGCTTCATAACTTGTACTCTTCCCCAGGTACAATTAGAATGATCAAGACAAGGAGAATGAGGTGGGCAGATCATGTAGCACAAATGGGGGAGACGAGGAATGCGTATAAGATATTGGTGGGAAAGTCAGAAGGAAAGAGGCCACTGGGAAGACAGAGGCGTAGGTGGGTGGACAATATTAAAACGGATCTTAGAGAGAGATGGGATGGTATTGATTGGATTGATCTGGCTCAGGATAGGGACCAGTGGAGGGCTCTTGTGAACACGGTAATGAACCTTCAGGTTCCATAAAATGCTGGGAAATTCTTGAGTAGCCGCAGAATTGGCGGGTCCTCCAGAAGGGCTCAGCTCCATGAGTAAGTAAGTAAATATATCATTTCAATATTTGGAATAACAGAAAATATGAACATAAATTTAAATAATGAACACAAATTTGTAATCCACGATAATCATTGTTTTTAAAAGTAGCACGATTAGAATTTTAGCTATAGAAATTTTAAACACAAATCTTAATACTCGTTTTTAATGATAAAACCTCTCCTTAAAAAAAAAAGGACGATAGGCCTTGACAATTTTGACGCCTTTTACAGTTTGCCATGAGTTAAAAAAGTATGGCCTGCAGCATATAACATGGTCTTTATTTATTCCTTAAAACGTCTGCTGGTAATATTTTTCTCTCTGGCAAATATGTTACGAGATCCTCTGCAGATATTTGCAGAAACGCACGTTGGCCATCATGCCCAGTGTCCGTTACGTTTGTACAGTTTTTACCCGAAGTACATTGTACCGATAGCGCTTAGCAGAATTGCCGTAAATCAAGTTATATGAAAACTCGCTCAGAAGTTTTCGAGCTTAACATACGCAGAGGCGGACGAGCGTGGCGAACATAAAAAGCCCTTTTTGGCAAACTTTTCTTTCTTAACAAACCACTATAGGCAGGAGTGTGTGTATGTGGTTATACAGCGGAGACTTGGACTGGAAATAAGGATCACACATTTTTCAAATGGAAAACTTTTTATGTCCCTAACTTTCATTTATATTAGTTTCTAGTTTACCAGTAAAACACTAACACAGATGAAGACAATCTCAGGGTTACCAGCCGAAGCTATTTCTACTGCAAAATTCTCGTGGGATCAAATTAAATTGGAGGGTTATCAAAATCATCATAGTTAGGAACTCTTAATGAGCTGATCGTGGCCCATACTAAGGAGAGCGGACACTTGAAGGCACTGAGGAAAAATGCGATATATATATATATATATATCGGTGCGTAGAAACGCAACCACAACCAGGAAAAGCATCGGGTTTTCATCCACGAACAAGTTAACCCTTCATTAATCTGCTTCTCTAACACAGAAACTGTGTTTCATGAAATGGTTTCTATGAATAGACACTGCGATAATTTAGTCCTTTCAATGATATGAACAATATATCTCGTTTAGAAACATACGCCACCTCCGATACGATCAACTTCGGTAGGGCACGGTTCATACAAGTTGATGCTCTGTTGTTTCGTTGCTGACAGCGTTGTTAAGTACTCAACTAAATTACCAAGGAAAGCACAACATGAAACTCTCTCTCTCTCTCTGTTCACTGAAATTGTTTACTGCTTTCACCAACGAAACTTTTAAGCTAAATATGAGATATACAAAGAAACAGTTCCAGTCATTGAGATCTGAAATTCTATGAAGATAACTGTCTCCTGAAATGTGGTAAATATTTACCGATGTTTCAGAGCAATTTGTTTCTTCCATCTTCAGTGTATAAGAGTAAGGTTAGCGTCGATATAGGTAGACGGACGGCCGCAAACCTAAGGAGAACATTCTCCGTATTCCCATTGGCTGGTTCAGAGCCTCTGTTCCAGATCTCCATTTCTCTGCACCTGACACTATTCCCAGCTCTTCTACCTGAGAAGGATGGAGACAACATGTACCTCCACGACGTAGGTAAACATCTACCAGACTACACGGTGTCATATTCAGAATAGCCTTATGGTTTGTAAATTAAATAACAAAAGCAGGATTTCAATTGTTTGTAGATTCATATCTTAACATGTTAAAGGCCGACATTCATTTGAATTATTTAGAAAAATTCGGTTCCTACTCCACACGGAACACACAACATCACGTAATGTGAACCAATCGGTGTGTTTCTCACACGGTGTACCGCGACACGCTGGTCGGTCGCGAGACTGAAAACTGGTTATATAAAAGAATAATAATCATTTGCATACGTTTTTAATGGTATATTTATAATAAAATTCATCATCCTTCTCTTTCGTGATGATTTTGTCCTATTTATTAAGTAAATAATATTTACGAAATATGTGACTTTGTTATAAATTTTATTCCCTACATTAATACCAGTGAGGCGAAACTAATAAATATCTCCAGTGTCGCCGGAAGCACAAAAGTGGTGAGAGAAACTGGGTTTGGGAAATCATCGCCGTTCTCTTAGGGATCATATGAAACACATACTATCACCTACAGGAGTGACTATAGACGAATTTTGGATTGGTAATTGTATTTATTGAACACTTACTTGCACGTATTGAACGTAATCACAAATAACTATAGTGCTATTACTACTTCACACTGTGCAATTACTAGAGCACACATCTAAGTCTTCTCAGTCTGCTGTCTTCACCAGTCGTTGCCTGGTGATAACAATGTTCTCTGCTATCGTGCTTACATTCTTATGGCGACTGTCCCACAACGTCAGAGTCAAAGTCAAAATTACTTTAAGACTGGCTGCTTTCCACCAATCAGTCTTGGCGCCAACTCCCTGGAGGATCACGACATTTTTTTTTGCAACTGAACTTTGCGGCCATAGCCCTTACGTAACATCCTCTCTGTAGAGAGCATAAGTTTGACTCTTATGAATATGCTTCGCTTCGCCTTTGTCAAGTGTGCGTATCGCACTTAGAGCACGATGTTGAAAATTCTTCCTTGTGCACTGTAAACAAGTCCTCTGGCAGTCCAGGCTTTGCATGGAGGATCATATCTAGCTTGCTCATCTTATGCTACAACGGTAACTTAGTCACTTGAACGGTCGTAAGCTTCACCGCCGGCCAGTTTAAGCCTCTTATATTTTCTGTGTCTGGTTTCGCCTTGTCCTATACCACGAACATGTTCATTCTCATGATTTTGTATGACTTCTACTTGTTGTCTGGATCGTATATATACAAAAGATGGAAACCCATATGCAATTCGCGGATCTTTATGCAGAACAAGCAGAAAGGCATAGGGTAACGGAAAAGGGGAAAGCGCAGAAGAGGAAGAAGAAGAAGAAGGCAACAATTTTTAAAAAACAAATTTGTTACTTTTTGTCGTCTTCATGCCTACGTTGTTCAGAAAACCTTAACTCCGCTAAAGTCTCTTCGTCATGCTGACTTTGGTCTCCACGTGTGTTCAAACAGTGCGTCCCTTGAGGGTGAAGAACGACCCCATTCAGAACATACAGCCTGGACTCTATTGTAGTTTCGGTGTACATCTTAACTTTTGAATCGCGTGTAAAGTGCGTTCGTCTGCAGAAGGAGATGCCCACACTACACTTAGAAAACAGAACGAAAATTCTGAAGCCCAAGCACACGCCACTAGAAAAAACTGTGAATGTGGTTCATAGCACTCCACGAAGGAAGGGACGCAAGAACGGTTCGCGAAACACAAAAGTACGCAGTTTTTTCCTCGCTCTCAAATCAACATTCAGTTTAAAAAATTTTAATGATTTGCTTCAAGATTGAAATGCTGTGTTGTGCTAGAAGAATGATATTTGGAACACGTGGATCACAAGGCAAAGTCTCTTGGGGTTCTTACCCGAGCACAACCGAGGGAAAAGACAGAAAATTAATTTCACTACCTAAAGCGTCCTCTGTTAACTTTAGATGAAAGAAAATAATCAGCAGCAGAAAGAAACAGAGGTCCCTGCTCCTTCCCTGCTACAAGGAGTCTTGTCATATATTTCTTTCCTACTGGATACAAGGAACATACAGAGAAACAGGGCAATGCAAGAGAGGTCAGAGGTTCGAGTTTCTTATTAAGGATAGGCTATCTTTACTGGCAAACTGAGGTAAAGCAGGTTATTTATATAAGATTTTTTTAATTTCAAATCTCATAGAATTATTAATATTCATAAATTCTTCTCTTTTTCTTCTGAAAATGTTAAAACAGAAAGTAAAGCTATCCCTGTAAGAGGCCATGGAGGCCCTTAGGTTTGTGAGGCGTCGAGGCTCCCACATTTTCTAAACATTCCGCTCACAGATAGCGGTGAGTTTGTCAGCCTTACGAGCCGGCCGCCCTTTACCCCCAGGAATGCTCCTGGTACTCATTTCTACTAGAGACTGAGTGGACCCCAAGGCCATAATGAGGTACATATTTTGATAATTATCGGATTTTACCTTGAGTTGTTCCTGTATACAATAATAATGTTCCATTTGGCCTCATGTAATCTAGGCATTAAACTTAACTGATGCTAAGGCCGCGCCATAGCTTAGGCGGTTAGTCGCAGGCTTCTTACCGCGGCGGAACAAGTTCGATCCCAGGTCAGGTTATGTGGCATCTGTGGCGGAGAAAGTGGCAGTGGGGCAGGTTTTCTCCGCGTACTTCCGTTTCCCCTTGCCAATTCTTATTGTACCGACTACTCCAGACTCATCATCTATCATCCCGGGCTGGAACAATAGGCCAAATTATGGCACAACGTCCATGTTAGTTGGGTCCATTGTCACCACGGAATGGGGCGTCCTCAGGTTGCGGATGGAAGAGACGCCCTCCAGATATGGGGGGGGGGGGGGGGGGGGGGAATAGTGTGGGGAAGAACGCGGGGAGAGGGGAGAANGAGGGTAGCTGCGAATATATTGAGTAAGCAATCGCGGACAGCTGGCAAGGGCCAGTCCTTCAAGTTACGGGTTTGGCGTGGAGCTTTCGCTGATTACTTTAAAAATTAAACTGTTTACGAAATGTCACAAAGTGCCTCGGACCCCGACGGATTCCTAGGATAAACGACCTAAGATAAAGAAATTTCATATGAGATTTGGGACATGGAATATAAGAAGTATGCATGGGGCAGGTTAGCTCAGGGCAGTGGCGGAAGTACTAAGACGTAGGCGGGTAGACAATATTAAAATGGACCTTAAAGAGATAAGCTGGAGTAGTACAGACTGGATCGATTTGCCTCAAGATACAGACCAGTGGAGGGCTCTTGTGAACACGGCAATGAACCTTCGGGTTCCATAAAATTTGGAGGTATTTCTTGAGTAGTTAAACAATTGGCCTCTTCTCAAGAAGGGTTCAGTTAGTTAGTTAGTGGCAAACGTACCAAGTGGGCTCAGTTTCACCCATCCCCTAAAAAATAAAAAATCTATATTATCGAACACAAAATTCGTTCGGAATCCCATGTTACAGATTCCAATGCTTAATTTGAGAGGGACCTGTTGAGTATCTCTGAACACAAAGCCTGCCCAATTGCAACAGATGAGAGTGAACCAAATGTTTGAGAACGGGGAACAAACAACTGAAGTCTACTATATTTTGACGAAGCCTTGACGTTTGATTTCCTTTGGAATTGTAGAGGAAAGCCACAGACTTTCTCAGAAACCTCATTAACCTCTGCAACGTCTAGAACATACATATATACAGTATCCTGTCTACTAGACGCTTGTAATTCTAGGGATGTCTTATTACAGCGTCACGTATCGACCTTTGTCTTATCATCAGACTACGTTATGTATTATCTGAGGAACTGCTATTATTGGCAGACTGTGGGCAGTATCTGCAACGAAATTTCAGATCTTCAAATAAAATATTATGTTATTAATGTAATATATATATATATATATATATATATATATATATATATGGCTCTATAGCCCTTTGTTTTGCCTTGGCCATTTTTTAAGCTTCCTTCATTTTTCCACAGAGGTAGAACTCCTTGAACGGGGGATCAGCCCGTCGCAAAGCCGCTATCTGCACACAGGACAACACAAACACAGAATAAACACACACAGACATGAATTCATCAAGTGGGATTCGAACCCACGATCCCAGTGTTTAAGAGGACAGAGACAGTTCATGCCTTAGACCGCGCGGCCACTGTGAGAGACAATGTAATGAAATATATAGGTTAAATTATTAAAATTATTGCGCATTGCACTTATTACTGTTATCATTGTTATTGTTATTACTGTTCGAAATATGTCTGTGTAAATAAAAGTATAGTTTAAAATTTTAGATTTGTGTTGTGTCGACGGGATGTCACTCAAATAAATGGATCTATTTACAAAATACACAACGCGACGCTGAGATGCGATATAGCCATGCAACGACAATTAGAGCTATTTTGGAAGGTACACAAGATATTTATGACGCTCACAGTGGCCGCGAGGTTAAGGTATGAACTGTCTCTGCCCTCTTAAACACTGGGATCGTGGGTTTGAATCCAACTCAAGGCATGGATGTCTGTGTATGCGTTTGTTCTGTGTTTGTGCTGTCCTATGTGTAGTTAGCGTCCTTGTGACGGCCTGTCCTACCGACTCTGTAAGAAGGTCAAGGAACTGAAAAAGAGACCAAGGCCCATCAAAGGGCTGTAGAGCTGTAGATAAAAGACATTTAATTAAAAGCAATTAAGATAAATTGCAGGCTGTGTTGTGTAGTTTCTAGAGAGACCCTAATTAAGGAGTTCCGTACTTATTTGCCCTCCCTCTTATTTACTTCTTGAAACCGAGATGCGCCTGTGTCAAGCTGTCCGGTCTCTGTCCTGGTCGTAATCATAATCATCTTTGTCACAACCAATGGAGAACAAAATGGAGGACACTGTAATTTTTTTAACGCTAGTGGGGTGGGACTAAGTCCCTTGTACTGCGGCCACTTCTGGCCTATTGTACCAGCCCCAGATGATAGGTGAGGGTGATTGTGAAGCAATTGTTGGAATAAAGATTGGCAGGGGAAACCGAAGTACTCGGAGGAAACCTGTCCCAGCGCCACTTTGTCCACCACAAATCCCACTTGACCAGACACGAGATCGAACCCGGGCCGCCGCTGTGGGAAGCTAGCGACTAACCGCTTGAGCTATGGCGCGGCCCGAGCACACTGTAAAGAACCCATGTAAAATTCTTGACTTCTCTTCACCTAGGCAGAGAGAGGCGAGTCATAAGCCACAGAAGTCACTAACTGCAACTTTGGATACACAGAAATATTTATTTCCGGTTGCGTAATTACATGTTGAGAAACGATTATTACAATTGAACAAACTGTACACTTCTTCGTGTAAGAGCAAGCCACGGTATGAAATGCATGTCACAAGGCGAAACTCGAGAAGGAAATGTTCGCGCGCAAGAAGGGAATAAGATACATCGTTTGTGCAAGAATCGACGGGAAAACATACGGCTGATATTGTTATGGAAATAATGAAGAACAAGATAATAAATATTTCACTTTTGTGTTTGTTGACGATGAAACCGGAAACATAAAAAATAGTTTAAGAGCATAGGCATTAAAACTTTTTCCTGAACTTTCAACACGATATAGAGACTCCTGCGAAATGAGCACAACCTGCCCCCTAAGTTATTCTGCCAGAGAGCCATAACTGTTGAGTCGACGAATTATTTTCAGCATCAGCGAGATCCATTGTTGTATCGTGTACCTATATATACGTGGTACACTCGTTAAGTTCGTGGAATATGGTTTTATCGCGTCATATTACAAGGTAAGGAGAAAGCTCTAGATCGCATTAAGTGGAGGAACTGTTTTAGAAGAGACTGTGGACCTGTCTGACAGATTACTAATGAATGAATGAATTACAAGGTATTCCCATACACTTACACAGATCCACATCGGCCCTCAAAATAGTCACCGTTGGCCGCTATGCAAGTCTGCCAACATTGATATAGCTGCCGAAAACATACTGCTGAAACATACTGGAAGGAAATTCCAGTACGGCGCCTCTTGTGGCAATGACGACCTCCTCGGACGACTGAAATCTACGACCACGTAGCTTTGCTTTCACGCGGTGAAAGAGAAAGATATCGCATGGTGCGAGATCAGGTGAGTACGGAGGGTGTGGCAAAACGGTGACCTGTTGCCTTGCCAGTTCCTCTTGGACAAGAACAGAGCGATGTGCAGGGACGTTGTCGTGTAGCAACAGCCAATTCTTCCTACGCCAATTATTTCGCTAGGAACTTTGCTTAGTTTCTGGCAGAACTTGATGTTTACCCGTTGTTCAAACTGCCACATTTTCGTTTTCCGCCACTTGCATTTAACTGCAGTTCACAATAGAGGTTGTAGTTTTACTTAACACTGTTTGCACACAACTGCCTCTTGCTGTGACGAGAGATGAACCGACAGGGCATCATATCGTGCCTCAACGTATCCACTGTAGTGCACTGCAACGACGCTTTGCGGCCATTCCACGAACTTATTGACTATGGTAGTATATATATATATATACACACACACACACACACACACACACACACGGCTCTGTCAATTTTAAGCTTCACTGAGGTTTGAGTTGATGCAGTTCGTCGAGCTGCACAGCCGATGTGAATTCTCTGTCGAAACGCCTCTCCCTTTAAACCATTTATCATCCCCGATACGATATCTGCCTCTTTATTTTTTAAAAGTCTGTAAAAGATCGTTTCTTCTCTACCGTCAGCAATGACCGAAAGAGCCGTTACACTCGCATATCCCTCTATGACATCACTTTCCGTAGTCGTAAACTGTCAGGATTCAGTTCGGTAAGTCCTTCCATGGAACAGGAAAACTGCGAACAAAATTATCCCGTGCTTTTGGTGCGTTCATAAGAACAGAATTAACTGAGGCAGTGTACGAAGTTCCACACGCGATTCTGCACGCATGTCTTGTGTAGCGCACCCAGTATTTATCGGAGCGAGAAATATTTCGAACAAAAATCGTAGAAATGTGTAACACACATTTGACGCTCGGGATATTTTTGTCTCTATTTTTACAGTATCGAGAGAAGAAGGATACTAGATGCTCTCTTATCTCATAACTTTAGAACTGTTAAATTAATCTTTCTCTTTTTCAAATTTTGCAGTGGCGAGCGTTGCTCATCCGACTCCCCCGACCCCCACCCCACTGTATGGGGCAGCATTTCATACTCTAAGGAAAACAAGAGAACGAAAGCACCAGAATTGCTACGGTAGGAGCAAATTTCCTTGTAAATTTAGAAGGTAATTAGTATTTTAATAAAGCCGTGTTCTCATTGTTTGTCCGTCAGTTGAGATTTGCAGTTGCGAGAAGTGAGAAGCTGGTAGCTGAGGCCCGGGACAGTTCTGGAACCCAGAATTAAGGAAACGTCATCTGTTGAAACCGATACCAAGTAACGGCTAGTGAAAACTGAAATGACTTTATGTGTGCTGTAGTTACACTGAGACTCTAGTAAGTGTCTGTAGTTAGATTCTGTAAGTATTCAATAAATCCAATTACCAACCCAAATCTCGTTTATAGTCACTCAAGCAAGCGACAATACAGATGGTGCAAAGAGCTCAGGGCGAAGGGCGCCTAGGTGTCGCTCAGATTGTAGTCATGATGTATTTTGTGTGGGTACGTAAGTCTTCTAAAAGTATGCGCATTTCTATTGTTATATATTTGCAGGAAACAAAACACATTATGGCGACCTAGAGGTTTGATTGGCCGGTCACGGTAGCCGAGCGGTCTAAGGCAAGTACTGTCTTCGCTCGCTTGGAAACCTGGTTCGTGGGTTCGAATCCCACTCAGGGCATGGATGTTTAGTTTATGTGTGTGCGTTCTTCTGTGTTTGTGTACAGGTAAATGCCTTGCGACGAGCTGATCACCCGCCCAAGGGATCCTACCGAATGTGTAAGATGTAGAAAAAACGATGTGAACGGAGAAGTTCATGGAGGTAGGCCTAGGCCCACTGGGACTGTAGTGTCAAGGGGAAAAGGGGGGGGTGATTGTAGCAACTTCTGAAGCATTAGTGCCAGGAAGCGATAATAGGTATATGAAGAGATAACAAACGTTATTTCATGCGGCATGTTCCTATACACTGAAACTTACGAAGAGCTTAACACTCGATATTCTGAGGCATTATCTGGCTAGCTTAATGAACTAAAAATCAATACCATTACTTCCACGGAAACCACAGATTGAATACAGATATGTATTTGGCTTATAATGGCCTAACTGGAATTTCCCAGATAACAGCTCAGTAATCAATTATGGCATATTTAATATAAATATGGTCCAGTTTTTGAGGTTGGCTCTTTCTGACGGACCTAACGGAGTGTCTCCCGCCTCTCGTCTTAGGATGGAAACCGTTCCAGTTTCCCGAAAGTTGTGTTCCTTTGCGTTTTTTAGAACACCAGATGATAGAGTCCAAAAAGCCAGTAATCCTGAACAAAATAATAATTTTTAATCAAAATTTGAAGATTCGATACGTTCATAAGCTGTCTGTGTGATAAATGTCCCTTACCTGTCTATTGTGGTTCATTAGTCATTACTCGGTTGCTTAATTGCTTTCAGTTCTTCAGAAGGGGGACCTTCTGTCACACTACAGACTCTCAGAACCCTCCACTGAGTTCCGCCTCCCTCGCTAGAGCCCCGAAATTTGCGATAGATTTCTGTACGCAGTATTGATAGTATGCAATCAAAATGGAGAAATTAATAACTGTGCCTAGTAACACGACGTCCGCAGAAATAACCATTAAAGTCAATACAGTCTACAGACACCTGCTCACGCTAGATCATCGCTCGCAGATTTTTTATAGCCTGAAGATGGAGTTGATACGTTCCTCCGTAACGTCGGTTAACAAAATATCTACACGGCGCCACATCCCAGAAGACGGCATTCTTCATAGTCACCGCCGTGAAAACCTCAAATCTTACATAAACTGAATACAAACAAATAAACTTAGTGGCTTTAGTCCGCACGCTAACTATACCGACTGGGCGATCACCGCTTGTCGGCGAAGATAGTGCCATCTTTAGCCGATAGAGGGTGTCGCGCGGTCAGCGCAGCGGATCCCCACGGTCGTTAATCTCTGTTTTCTAGACCGGAACCGCTATTTCCTTGAAATAGCTCCTCAATTATCCTCGAAAGGCCGAGTGGACCCCGTTACACACCCACTACTACTCAGAAAATCTGGTAGTGCCGGGACCTCTGGATCTTTAGCCAGAAACTCTGACCACGAGACCACAGAGGCGGCCACATAAAGTGAATACACTTTTTAAAAAGTTATAACTGACACAGTCTCAGCGACGTAACGATAGAGTAAGAACATATTTCCTTACGAAATAAGGAACACCCACACAGCCTGAAGAACACTCCTAGCCCTAACAACTCGCATTGATATTTCAGAATGATGTTTAACAAATACTGCAAACAATTTATCTTGTAGTTTGTGGCAGTTCATATATTGCTTTCGAGAACTGAAGCTTACACAATAAAGAAATGTAGATACACTTCTCGTAAACTGTCATACTGCGTGTGAAATATCGAAAAACTGTCTGTTTTGTAACGGACCTCGTCTGAATGAAAAGATAAATGTCATATTTGGTACCCGGTTTAGGAAAGGAAGTCTTATGTTGCTAATTTATCAGCTAGACCTTCAATATATGAATTCAGCTTCTGAGAAAAATAATGAAAACGGTATTCTCGATCCAATCACATGAAATCCCACAAGGCCGGGGATTTTCTGAGGCAGTCTAAAAGAAAAGGGGAACATGAATGATCACATGCATAAAACCCATTTCTGACGCAATCTCACCCCCACATTCATGAATTAGGAAGCAATTTTTCTTCAAGTGGTAGAGTGTAAGTGAATTTGAAGGTACGGAAATTGGTGTTACCGTAGCTGTCCCTGACGTGTGCCTGCTATCAACACACGCATGAATAGTGTGCTCCATCGCATTCGTTTTCAATCGGTAAATAACTTTTGCCTCTTTCAATAGGCCTACATTTATTCTCTCAATGGATAGCGATTTATCATGTAGAATTGGATTTTTAAAGTGAAGGAAGGTTTATCAAACTCAAGGCTATACGATGGATTCAAACATTACAATTTTTGTCGAGAAATGCCCAATTTAATATTTTCCTAAGGTTCTAAATTAGAACCGGTTTAAGAGACTATGCATTTATTGATAGAATATGGAACTTAAATATTTCTCATTTTTTCTGACCACAGGCTGACTTTAAAAACTTGTTATTTCTGTTGAATTACATTTGGCGCTAACCACCCTGAGGGATATAACGAAAAGAAAAATAAGTGGCAGCTGAATTTAGTAGGTCCACTGCTATGATTTGAGACTGTAAAAGCACATTCTCGTTAGAGTTACACTTAGAGTCTGCACCCTGATGGTCAAAAAGTAAAGTGAAGGTGGAAACTAGCAACACGCATGCTCAAAGCTGCTTC
Source organism: Cryptotermes secundus (assembly GCF_002891405.2). Taxonomy (NCBI): domain Eukaryota; kingdom Metazoa; phylum Arthropoda; class Insecta; order Blattodea; family Kalotermitidae; genus Cryptotermes; species Cryptotermes secundus. Next base: position 1,997,556 of record NW_019739229.1, read on the forward strand.
CAAAATGCTTCCTGTTGGACACTTACGTAACTTATCCTTCGATCCTGAACTTGGAGGAATTACTTGTGTATGAAAAGTTTCTTAATTTCTACCGGACTACACGGTGTCACATCCCACCGATATGTGGGCTCCAAATTATAAATGGTACTGCGATTTATGTGTGATGGATTTGAAAGAGCCAGTGAGAAAAACGGTTGTTACATTTTGAGGAAAACCGTGAAGAACGACGGTCAGGATATCCGGTCTTCCAGTATTTCCTGACTATGAGGGAGGGGGGTGATGATAATCATTCCAACACTGTGTTTCCTGCCCATTTACTGATGATGCACAAGTTTTACTGCAAAGAGGAACACTGTATGGGACATAATTTTATTTCGCCTAATGCTTCGTCAAGCGGGCGCCATATACGAGAAAGTTCCAAGGAGCTGCCATATAATCTAATGAGTTGAGTTTCCCTACGATGGGCCGTTACGAAGGAAGTAAATAGAATAAGTGTTACTAAAGTTTTTGGACTTTGTCCAGCGTCCGGTATTCTACAAAAAAAAAAAACTATGGAACATAACGTTTCGGAAACTCTTGTGTTCTCTCGTCTTTTAGAACACCGGGCTTTGGACAAATCCTAAAAACCCTAATAATTCTGAGTGTCAAAACCCTTTAAAATCTATTAAAAGTAAAGAGAAGCTCTGTAGAGTAGATTCTGCAATTGCATTTCCACGACGGGCGTCCGCGAGTTAATCTCACACAAACTGTTTACTGGAGACCACCAATAGTATTCACTGAAATCAGCAAAGTATTCTTTCGAGATGAACGTACTATCACATGATTAAATGACTATAGACAGGATTTGGATTGGTAATCGGATTTATTTTAAACTTACACTCATAACTTCAAATAACTACGACAGTCTTACTGAATTACAAGCTCAAAAGGTCATTGTATCTACAGCACACATAAATTCTTCTCAGTCGTCACTATCCCTTGCTTGGTAGCGGCTTTCAACGGCGAACGTTCCGCTTCCTCTGGGTTCCCGAACTGTCCCCCGCCTCAGCTACAAACTTCTCACTTCTCACAACTGCAACTCTCAGCCGACTCAAATGTGGACGTTCCTCTACTCCCGCGCTCACATTCTCGCAGGCTGGCGACCATCTCACATAAACCTCTTATTCGACTAACTGTCGCCTCAAGACTGTCTCATAACGGCAGTTGGTCCTCCTTATATAGAGTCCCGGCATGGACCCCACAGAAAACCTTCTTCCTTTATTGCGTATTCCCAAGTCAAAGTGGAAGTCGCACTGCGACTGACGGTCAGTCATTCAGTTTTGGTGTCGAGCTCCATCTGGGGCTCATGACCAGATATTTATTACTGTTTGAGAGTTACGGTCTTGATTTTGTGAGACGTCTTCTCTGGCGAAAGGACGGGTCTGCCTTTTGTATATGCTGCTGACCCTTGCCAGAGCAGTGTTTCTGGGATCCGAGTCCCTTGGGACTGCCACGACATTTTACTGTCTCAGATTTGATATTTCCTCTTTCGTCGCCTCCTACGACTTTACGTCTTCTCTGAATTCACTTCTCATATTGCACAGACACCATAGAAAACCACCTGTTATTGTAGACGTATTTATAGTTCCGTTGCTTAGAAAAGAATTGCATAACACCATCGTTCTCCTGTTGCCTGGCACGGACGACATAGAAAACACAGCCTCCTTTATTTTTGCGTAAACTAATAACAAACTCTTTATCAAGAATTTGTCTTCGCGAGAATTCTTTTACCAATATGTTGCCTAGCAATGAGCGTACATGTGATAGAGACTGTATTGAACTGTCTGTTGTTCCGTTTTATGAAAATGTTTTTTATTGAACTTTAAATATTGATATCTACAATTGTCTTCACGTTCTTTTTCACATAAAATATAGAAACCCGATGGTGGAATTTTGATCCTTATTTTTTTATTGCTAGTGGGGTGGGACTAAGTCCCTTGTACTGCGGCCACTTCTGGCCTATTGTACCAGCCCCCAGATGATAGGTGAGGGTGATTGTGGAGCAATTGGTGGAATGAAGATTGGCAGGGGAAACCGAAGTACTCGGGGAAAACCTGCCCCAGTGTCACTTTGACCACCACAAATCCAACTTGACCATACCCGGGATTGAACCCGGGCCGCCGCCGTGGGAAGCCAGCGACTAACCGCTTGAGCTATGGCGCGGCCTTGATCCATATTTAATGGTGTTTCCACAGTGCAGTTTAAAAAAATATTCTTTGCCGCAATTTTTTTTTATTAATTTTCTTCCATGTATACTATTTCTATGTCGACTCTTGGCCTGCCTTTTATAGTTTTCAATCAGTTTCATGGTCATTTTGATGAATACATGTAGTTCCAGTTGGTATTCCTTTGATGAGGTATTTTCCTATATGTGCGCTAGATGCTCGTTGTTATGGCCGTGATGTGGTGTGTCTACAGTCTGTTGTAAACCTTGCTTATTGTACATATGGAGGAAAAGTTTAATGTGGAACTCTTTCTCAAAAGTATGTACAACCGGCAAGTTCCATGACAGACGATACACACTTCATATCACAAGCCAAAACAAGAAAACCATCGGGGAGAGAGAACATTCACCACACACACGGGAGCGCAGGCACCACGTAACCAAAGGGAAGAGATCACATCAAAGGAAAATTAACTGAGCTAACACAAACTCTACAAAGTAACCAAATGGATGATTGAAAATTTGACGAGACAGGTCAATAACGAACACGGAGAAATTATACATCGAAGAACATTTCGCAGAAAATTGTGGTAGGAAATATCTTTAAAGAAATTGTACAATGGTCACAATACCGACTACCGAAAAAATAATCCAAAGTCGGTGTGTTATATTTTAGATGAAAAGAAAATTCTTGACTCCCCACTATTTAAAGCTTAAACAAAAACATTTTCACACAACAAAATAACACCAAACTAATCGTCATAGTCTATAATACTCGCTGAGTAATTTGACTTGTTTCATTCTGGTCCGTCACACTAACAATTACAAAGACAAAACAACTCCGTCCAGTGTGACTATTGAAGTTTTTACTACTTGAAAACTTAACAGCCTTACTTGTTTCGGTCCCTATAGACCATCATCAGGGGGCATCGATATTTTTTTGGAAACTGCTATCACAGTGGGTGTTTGGAGTGTTAAAATACATATACATACAGTGTTTGTGTTGCACAATATATACAAAATCCAACTTTTCCACAATTACAGCAGCTTTCTTGGTATATTAAAGTTTTTAAAACTTTGTTGTTTAAGTTAAAATTTATAAACCAATTAGGTTCGTGTCCCTTCTCCTATCGTCTTTCTTGATGGGGGCTGAACTTGTGCCGCCTGTCTATCTTGAGAATGAGATTCTTGGTATCGTCCTGTGTTGTTCGTGCACGCCACGAACAACTCCGCGTGCTGTGTTGTTTTTACTGTAAAAACAACACATCACGCTACGAACAGACATAGGAGGACAACAATAACTACCTACCCAAGGAAGACAGCGGGCAGAAGTTCGGCCCCGTCAAGAAAAACGAAAGGTCACGGGACACGAACCTAATTGGTTTATAAATTTTCACTTAAATAACAAAAGGTTTAAAAAGAAACTTTAATGCATCAAGGACAGTTGCTGTAGTTGTAAGAAATTTGGATTTTTTATAAAGTGTATATTACAAATATTGTATATTTATATATTTTAAAAATCAAAACACCCAATGTAGTATTAGTTTCTGAAAGTATTGATGTTCCTTCAGATGATGGTCTATAGGGACTGAAACATGTTGGGGTGCTAAGAAGTGAAGTAGTAAAAACTTCAACAGTCACACTGGACGGAATTATTTTATCATTTGTAATATTGTTAGTGTGACGGACCAGAATGAAACAAATCAAATGATCTAATGTATTTATATAACTGTAGTTTTACTGTCACGGGTTATCAAGTGACTGAAGTTACCTCTCACTGGAGAACACAACAGATTAGGTGTCTTATCACTTCACTCGAGGACGGAAACAGATCCAGTTTCCGAAATGTTCTGTTCTCTAGTTCATGGACAGAACCCCAATAATTCTGAGTGTTTCGTCAGTATTTAACACAATGGTATGCTCATTTGTTGTGAGTGAAGAAATTTCAAGTTCTGCTTCGATACACTGGTTCACAGACTACATTACTCTAACTGGTATGCTTCAACTTTAATTTTTAACAGATAACAATGTCAGTAGCCTTTCTTTTAATTCGCGTGTCCCCCAAATCACACATGGACCTGCGGTTCTCCCTCGTGCCGTCTGATTGGTACTTTGCTGGAAAGGCATGCAAGGGATATGAACATTCCCGTTATCTGCGTAACAGTTTTTATCAACATTTCTATCGCAAAATCTTGATATAGAACATCGTTAAAAGTTTCGCAGTTCACAACTGTCGTGCAGTTGAGGGCCCAGGGGATAAAAATAAGGAAGACAAAAGCAGAATTAAGGAAGGAAGTGCAGAGGACAGGCGTTAACGTCAGAAAGAAGCAAAAACATGCGGAAAGAAATGAGTTTTTATGACCTCAATCTCTTTTATCTCCCGTCCCAACAGAATTACTTTTCCCTAGAATTTCTTGATGTTAAGAATAACTGTCTACTTTCTTTTCAATATAAATTGAGTATCTGCTACGATAAAGAGGGAATAACTTTATTATGCAGGCGTAAGTCACTGTAAGAACATAATATATATTAGATTTTTATAGAATCAGATTGGCGCATGTATTCAAAGAATTTAAAGCGAGTAATATTGTTGGCAGGGGCATCATAGGAATGTGAGAGATTGTTGTGGATAGGAGAGGCTTTGTGAGAAGGCCGCAGATGTGTATTATTCATAAGAGGTATTTATGAAGTGCGCCGCTGAGATGGTTTCATACGTCGTGACATATGTAAAAATTTTATGAAGATTGGTAAAGACGTTCAAGCAATATTAAGGTTTCGCCTCAGTAATTTTAAATAATGTAATATTGGTATTACTGACGAATGGAATTTATGAAGCACGCCGTTGCTATGGACTGAGATGCCGTGATATATATGTATATATAAAGTTTAATGAAGATGCGTTCATGCATTAATGTTCAGAAGAGAACTACATACAGAAACACAGACATCAAAGGAGTCTCGTTAAGTCTACTTTCATTTGTATTAATAAGGACAGTAGGCTACAGATAGAAATGAGGTCTTATAATCGCAATTCTATTTATCTGACGTCCCACCGGTCATTTTGTCAAAATCGAGTATTGCCCCCCTAAAATGAAACACACTTTTTTTTTCAAGAATTGGATTTTTACAAAAATGAACATTTAACTTTAATACTACTTAGTAATGGAAATTCGTATTTACAAGGCTTCACGCCTTACTCCGTCACAGTCACGTGACACTGGGCCCACGGATTTAGAAACATTAAGCTGGGCACTCTAACTAAAAAGACATGGTTTTACGTAGTCCTTTGCTTCCCCGTTCTGTGTGCATCGGGACCCTGAATGACAAGGATTATCACGCAGCAGTGCATTGCATATCGACCACGGCGCATGCGCGTTTTGACGCTGGCAACTTGAGAATGGCTTGATAATGACAGGGCGGCACTGTTGTGGCGTCACTTCACCCCCTACTGAACACGAAACCCGACACCCCCGCAGGAAATTTCCGGGAGAGTATCTCAATTCGGTCACGACTACTTCCTCCCAATTAGGTCCCCGTCCATAATTTAGGGCCTGCCAATCACCTTGTCATCCGATGCCATATCAGGTCCGGGGTGACAAAATTGTGGAACAGCCCGGAAAATGGGCACATGTCTGTTTCGATAATACTACTCCGGTGTGAATCTAGACATCTCGGAAAACAAATACTGGCCACGGCTTGGATAAACATTAACTTCCTTCTTAAAGGCAAATTTATTTACAAATACTCCTTTACATAAAAATAGAAACTAAAAGTTAATCAGTAGAAATTTCTATACATTTCGGCCGAATTTGGCCATCTTCAGGCAACTGTCTAACTTGCCAAATTATTAAACTATATTAACTTAAGAAATAATTAATCTTAATTGCATTGAAAATACAGTGTAGCAATTTGAGTAGTTAGTTGCCTGAAGATAGCCGAGTACTGCCAAAACATGTAGCAATTTCTATTTGTTAAATTTTAATTTTTATGTAAAAGAATAATTGTAAATAAAGTTTCTTTTAAGACGGAAGTGAATGAAGCTGAAATTCATCCAGTATTGAGTAACAGCCTTCATATTCATACAAAATATAATTTGCATTAGTAACTTTCTATGGAAGTAAGGCTCAAATAGGGCCGCGTCACAGCTCAAGCGGTTAGTCGCTGGCTTCCCACCGTGGCGGCTCGGGTTCGATCCCGGATCTGATCAAGTTGGATTTGTGGTGGACAAAGTGGCGCTGGGGCGGGTTTTCTCCGAGTACTTCGGTTTCCCCTCCAAATCTTCATTCCACCAAATTCTCCATCATCCTAATCACCGGGGGCAGGTACAATAGGCCAATCAGTGGTCGCCGTGCCGAGTGGACCCAGCTGGACTCCACCCCTCACTAAGCGAATTGAAAAAAAAAGGCTCAAATTTAGATTACAGAAACTCACTTTTAGCTGGAAGATAATCATTCACTTCGAACAACTCAATATATTGTAAGAGCATTTCTTTATGGCATAATTTTCTGCTCTGGGTACATGAATTCGTCATGCTTTTTACCAAAATATCTTAATGGTAACGAAGAGCGTCAATGGAAGTGTGGGTCTGGCTTTAGTGCGTCACAAGGATCGGATTATTCTGTGTAGCGGCGATGTTCCTAAAAGCTTACACAAGCCGTAAGGATCACAGAGTGAAACACAAAACATACAAAGAGAAGAAAATAAACACACGTGTTCTCCTTCTCTTTGGCCACCATACAAGGTAACAAAGGGAAGGAAACAGAATCCGTGAAAACAAGTTCTTTGTTCCTTTGAGCGCCATCTGCCACAAACAGTCCGGATTCCAACATACATTTACGTGGGAAGTTATTAGGCTTTTCATGAAAATATGAGTCAGTACTTTGATATGAAATCATATTCAACCAACAAGTTTGTCTGTATTACTGAGTAATCACAACTGCAGTGTGAAGTAGCATATTCCTGTGAAACGCTTTTCAATGAAAAATACAGCAGCGTATGGGAGGATTTAACAAGGCTTGAGAATACAGAATCCACCGTAATTAGTTGGGACTCCTGTCAAAATAGAAAAAATACCAAGAAACTGACTGTAAGCTGTCTGTGCGTGATGATGAGACCGTGTTTGTTCTCTATCTGCTGAGAAAGGATTTCATATCCGAGACAGTCCGACGGGTTTTGACAGAACGTACTGTTAGATGTCGACACACACACATCGGTTGAGCTTCTTTGATTTTGCTGCGTGTCTCAATTTTTGCGCCTGTTTCATAAGAGCACAGACTGATTTCCACCAAACTCCTTAAAATACGTGTATGTAGCGACACTGATAACTCCAGTACCTATTTATATAACTTGAGACCATTAATTACTATATAAATTTTCATTTCGTGCATCTTGTTATGTTTATTATATAAAATTCTTTATTGGAATCCGCCGAAATATGTAGCTAAGGTAATGGTTGACCTTGACCGTTACGTTGTTGTGGTACGACGAATTCCGTCCCCCTCCCCCGCGGTGACGTAACAGCACTTCCCACAGTGACGTAACAGGGGACACCGCGGTTACTACGCGGCAATAAACAACTCTCGGCAGCGTTCCCCAGCAACGCCTGTAAACACGACGTTACGCAACAGTCTCAAATCTGAGACAGTAAAATATGATCTCGAGTCCCAAGGGTCTCAGAACCGAGAAAGACTGCACTGGCAAGGGCCAGCAGCATATACAAAAGGCAGACCCGTCCTCTTGTCAGAGAGGGAGCCCCCCCCCAAAAAAAACAAGACCGTAAATGCCAAACAGTAACAAATATGTGTTCATGAGCCCCAGCCTGGACTCGACACCAAGGCTTACTGACTGAATGACTTACCGCCAGTCGCAATGTGACTTGGACTTGGAGTAACCAGTCAGTTGCCGGAGTGAATGGAAGCAGGAGAAGTAATTGTGATACTGCCGATGGCAGTAACTGTGAGATTGTAAATTGTGTAAATGTAAGAGCGAATGTGAAATAAAATTCGCTATATCCAAGACGGCGTGAAGTTATCTGTCGTGTGACCTACCCAACACTGGACAATACTTTATAAATAAATGATTTTATTTATTTTTTACTCAAAATTTAGTTATAACATTTGCATTTTATTAAGACAATTGTGAGTATCGCGTGTCGTATTATCTTGTTCGTACTGGTTTTATGGAGTATCAACAAAAATCAATTCGAATGTTATAGACGTCTGTTTATTCAGAATTGTCGCTGTTGAAACAGGAAGTTAATTCTGGCTTGGGACAAAGACGAGACAAGATACACGTACATGGCGCCAACATGCCACACAAACCGCTACAGAAAATAACTTAGAAGAACCAAGATAATCATGGTAAAATTAGTGGAGGAACTCGCAATTTCAGCTCCACCAAGAGCGTAAATCCTAAATTATCAAAGATAGCCTTGGACTGGTTCTTCACGAGACGATCTCCACGCCACTCGTGACAGCGAGGACAATCGCTAAACACGTTTACAATTAGAATCGACTTAAAAGACTTCATAGAATATTAAGAAAGTGTTCTTGTTCAACGAAAACAAGTAAATTCATTTAAGTGGAGCTAAAGTCAAGAATAAATTCATTTACAACGTTCACCAGTAAAGAGGAACCATGAAATCACAGCATGTTTTTCTATCATACTTTTGCAGGACACCAGTGAGTGCTTAGTTTTGGTAACCACAACGCTGGACTATCACACTATCACTCATTGAAACTTGTGGTCATTCATTATCACTGAGACTCCAATGTAAACGGACACTGCAAGTAGCCCACACCTCCCAGTTAACCCAATCAATCCAGATTCGTCTGAACCATGAATCCCCGTAATAAATAAATCAATCAAGGTAGGGGAGCTGTATCAATATCTTGCAAGAACTGCATGTAGATCTACATGGAATATCATATGTGCAGATCCCACCAATATGTACAACTTTCTTTCAAACGATAAATGTTGGCATGACGCCTGAAAGCCAGAACAGAGGAGCCAGAATAGAGGTTCATTGCTAGGCAACGGCTCGTCAAGCAAGTTCCCGCGAAAATTAATATGAAAGCAACAGTGGAGAGATGGTTACAAAGCGGAGTTCTTTGTTGGGTCAACTCAGGCTATATAACGAGAATTCTAGACCAGATGAGAGTCAACCCCGCTTGGAGACGGGGTAGAATACCTCCACTGTAGCGCTGCGAGTCGTAGGAGGAGAAAAAAAGGGATCCCAGTGCCTACTGGTACAGCTGGGCCACTCTGTTCCTGGGGTATATGAATACTTGGACCTGGCCCTCCAGGTGGGGGAATCTCGAATATGAGATAGTAAAATATGGAGTCCCACGGGACTTGGACACGAGAATTACTGCACTGGCGAGGACCAGAAACAAGTTTGAAATACTGACCAATCCTCTCGTAAAGTAGGATCTTATATAAGGATTTTGAATTGTTTCATTTTTGGTCCGTTACACTATCAATCACAAAGTTAATAGAAAGTCCGTCGAGTGTAACAATTTGTAGGTCACTTCTTTATCACTTCTGCCTTACATGTTTCGGTTTGACACAACCATCATCAGAGGCACTTACTACAATTATGGAAACACTGTCGTTGTTTATGATGTTCACAGTTATGTTTGTTGTGTGGACGCTGCTACAATATGTTGACGTGTAAAAGCACAACACTTGCTAGGATAGTTGAGTACACTATCAATTCTCACTTTCCATCCGAAACTGTTTTTAAGTTAAAACGCTAATGTTAAAATATTTAAAACATTTAAAACATTTGATGTAAAATGCTAAGCTCCTCCTTGTTAATTCATCCCGAAGATGGGAGATGTCAGCTTGAGGTTGTATGGCTTATGGTTAGATGTTTCGTATGTGCTGTGTGTTGTGTTGGTTGTGTCAAACCGAAACATGTAAGGCAGAAGTGATAAAGAAGTGACCTACAAATTGTTACACTCGACGGACTTTCTATTAACTTTGTTATATAAGGACTATAATCCCAAATGTTCGGTTGAAAGAAAATACTGGTCGTTGAGTCTCAACGGGCTTGGCGACAAGACGAACTGATTGGCGGTAAACCGCCAGTTGTAAAGTAACTCTGACTGTGAAATGAGAGTTAGTTGGGAATCGGCAGTCGAAGATAATTGAGAAAAGATCGCAAACATGTCTCGGCCCCAACTGGCGATCATGAGGTGCCTTAATTTGCCAAAACTCTTATCCTGTGTTGAATGTCACTCATTCACTTCACATGTAACTGCAATATTTAAATGTTGCAATCACAATCTAGCTAACGTTAATTAAATTACTATACGCTGTAATCTACTTCTGATAAAATTCATTAAATTTCTTCTGTAGAATTCTATTTACACCTAACAAGAACGTCGTCCACTTGGCCCGACACCCGCACCTGCTCTGCTGCTTCGCTCGCGGATTTCTTCTTGTCTTCTACTTTGGAGATGGAGGCGATACGTTCCTCCGAAACGTCGGTTAACAATTTCTATACGGCACCACATCCCAGAAGACGGCTTTCTTCATAGTCACCGCCGTGAAAACCTCAAATCTTTCCTTGGATGTTTATATTGTAAGGGCCTGTTGTTTTCTGCATGTAAGCCATTTGTTCTGGTTACGTTTTGCCCCTTGCTTGTATATCGTTCATTCTAAAAAGCGTGTTTTGTTGCCCTCTCTTGTAACACTGATGTTCTTGGATGTAACACCGTGTAGTCCTTTGAAAATTGGCCGGTGTCTTGGAAAGAACTTGTCTTTCCCGTCTTCAGGGTCGACGAATAAGCCAAGAAAGGAACCAGGACTAAGAGTTTAGCAAGAAGAGGGACTCTTCATGATTTCAGTCACTCACAGACTTTCTTTCATATATGAACTTTTTATAAAACTCTTCGTTTTTCCTATGCCTATCAAATCAGACTACTACTTGAATTGCAGTGGGAGTCGTGGAAAAGGAAAACTCCAGGTTCAACAATTTTACTTTTCTCTTTTGAGTGAATTCAAAGCGGAAAGAAAGAAAGAAAGAAACTTCTCGGTAGGTCTGATTAAACATTTGGACATATATTATGTAAATTGAAAATAAGGAGACCGAAAGAGGTCATTTGCATGCAATAATATTCATATATTCCTAAGTATATATAAGTGGCTGCTGCTAGTCTGCCGATACTCTATAAAATCATCAGCGAATGCAGAGCCCACGATTTTCATATCGTCTGGTTTATTTACTCAGTGAAATGAAAAGATCTGGCAACTGAACAGAGACTGTATAGACCCGTTTCTACGTATAATACATTTCTTGTTTTATAAAAGACATTTACTCCTAAGGCACAAACGTACCAGTTTATCTGCCCTCTCGTAGCACTAATTTTGAAATCTATGGAAGCAATTATAATATAATTATAATAGGAGACAAACGTTAAAAGCTACATTGAAGTTGTGCTTTTTAAATTCCTTTCTATTAGAAAGGACATAATGAAGGCCGCGCAACTTTCGAGGAGGAACTGAAAGTATTTAAATTCAATGTCACGACTTATATTCTTGTATACTAAGCGATACTGACATTCAGAACGTATACAGCCCTTGTGAAAATGATTTTATATAAATTTGAATCTTCTAGATGGTGACATCGCTTAGTCTTGTAGATAGACACCTAATTCCAGAGGAACAGGTACCTCCATACTCAGGATCGCCCTGAGAAAGAAAGTGGCAGTTTCCTCAGAAATATCGATATCCACCTGCGAGACTACACTGTCTCATAATTCAGAACACCACAACATCAACATTCACATGAAAAGAAAGAGTGGAAATAATATGCCCTCGTGCAAAATCTGCATTTAGGTGGAGATGGTGTTCACTACCGACGAAATGCAGGGAGGTATGAGCCCCTGTATCGTGATAGATCGTAGACATAGGCAATCTTCTGGGATATAACGCCATGTTACCCGCTGAATAATAAGTAGCAAGCTTCATGTTATTGCACAGTTCCGTTATTCTTCGACCCTGAAGATGGAAACTACACTTTTCCCCCGAAACATCGGCTGACTTTCAGATGACTGCGTGATATTTCATAAAAGGTGTAGCTCTGCATATCCACCGCTGTGAGAAACTCAAGTCCTGCATATATAGGAACGTGTGTGTATACTCGTATGTATCAAGAATTACGGACATAGCGACAATGCGAAAATACAAACTTAACGTAATGCAATTCATTCCATACACGTACACTCAGGTTGAAGTCTTTATCTGTCTCTTCATTAGGGATCCTAGCGCTACACTCTTCTGCTCGCTTCCAACGTAACGTCAGGGTTTAGGAATTAATACGAGAAGTAAATTCGGACTAATATACGACCTTAATTTAACTTGAAATCAAAATCATGATTTTAGTGCTAATTTTAAACACGAGGCAATTATTTTGATCTGTCTCCAGTTTAGCCCTCAAGAATATAGACTGAATTTCCAGATATTTTCTCTATAGATTTGGATGGATAAAGAAAACAGACACAGGCATCTCGAAATAAATCTTGAACTGTGTACATCCTGATGTATGTATGACACTCATCCACCTTACTTGTATAAAAACATAAATTTAATAACTATGCACGCTGTATTCATGTTAATTGTTTTACAAAATGCGATATTATTTTAAACGTCACAGCTTTGCCAAGAGGGGCAACATGGGTATCACTGATAAGCACGCGGTACTTTTGCTCGTACATTCCTGCATAATTGGAGCTACAGCACAGTTCAGGTAGGCAGAAAGAATAATACGAATTAGTCCATCTGCTACACACTGGCAGCATGTCATGACGTCATGTAACATGATTAGATGAGACAGAGCGAGCTCTAGAACGCAGTTGTGTGTGTGTGTCCATCCCACAGGATTGCTACGACAGCATTCGCTATATCTAGTCGAAACTCTAAATATTAGGAATCATATTGGAATCAGAGAACAAAAGCAGGTGTAAGCGGGTAAGGCGGACAACCTTATCGCAATCTTTGAGCCGATTGGGACCCTCAACGTCTCACAACCCTATGGGCCTTCACGGCATGGTACAGGGATAGCTTTACTTTATACGTATATATATATATATACACGTACTTCAACACCCAATAGGCTCTACATTTGTCATATTCTGATGACAAAAGCCAAAAGTACAGTTCTACCCTTGTATACCATTTTCCGTAGAGCATTACTGCGAACGAAATGTGTCTAATACAGATAAGTCATTAGCTTCCCTTCAAATATTAAATCAGTTATAACGACTCACTATCCTGCAGGCACTATCCTGTCTTTAGTTATGGGAGTTTGTAATAATTCCTGATCCTTGAACTGAAAAGTTTCCCGAAACAAAATCCAATTCCCTGCTTAGAGAAAAGGACGGAACAGGCCGCCTCATGAGAATTAGACAGAGATGAGCCTTCTCAACTTCCTGTTCTCCAACCGAAGTGTTTTCACAGTCGGAACGCACTTCCTAACACATGTATACGTGCCCACACAGAACTGTGACTCAGAATTCACGGAACATAGGAATGAAGCCGAGTTGTGTGGATTAAGTCACGTAAAGGAAACGGGGAGCTTTTGCAAGATTCTTGCAAACTGCCTTAAATTTAGGTCGTTTTGTAAACTTCAAGAAGAGTTTGTGGCCATTCTGAACTCGTAACGTTATGGGGCACAGCGCACACCTGCAGTAAATAACTTTTCTGCTCCATCGTTGGAACAATGGGAATGTATTAACACTGTTCCGTAATTTGCAGGATTGTGCTCATAATAAAGGTGCTACTGGTCTCGTGGATGTTCTCAGCCCCCTTATCATTGATCTGAACAACATACTGTGTAATCCTGCTGCAAGGAACTGCAAGACAAGTCCTCCTGTCTTGAAAACTTTAACGCAAAGTATAAATGTAGGAGAACATCTGGTTCAGTGGCCATCAATCTTGCTTCGTGTTCCGGACCAGCAGGACTCAAAGTCAGAAACGCAAATTGATTCAGTTTGCTATTGTATGCAGACACACTTTCGAGGCTCTAACTACTCACATGGTTTAGGAAACTTCTTGAAAAACTGAAAACATATGTTTAAACGTGATAAAAAAACTTTACTCTAATATGGAGCTCGGAATCTCTCTACTGTGTTAAGAGGCTGTGAAAGCTACCTATTCTGGAACAGCTGATTCCAGTCTATTTTAATATTATACCGCAGCTACAGAAATTACGAAGTGTTAAATATAAGAAAACGGACAACTGGTAAAGAGGTAGGACCTCTGAGTGATGTAGGTAATGATTCCTGGCCTCGGTATTTGCTCAGGAGGCAACAAACCATGAGAGAATTCAACCACTAATCCGATATCAATCCGAACCGAATAAGTACCAAACACCCGTTCACATCTGCACCATTTTCGATAAAACAGCTGGAACGCAGTTACCACTGATCACATATAAGCACCAGGTGACTGCACTGGCCATCCTGTTTAGTATATACATAAGCGAGAATTCCCACATGTGTCACATGACTGTATTGTTAGTCCTCTTCGGTTATATATAAGCGGGATTCCCCACATGTGTATGACAGTGTTGCCAATCCTGTTCAGTGGGACTTCCCACATGTGCCAGCTGATAGTGACGACGGTTAACTTCAGTACATAAATAAACGGAACTTCCCACACATACATATCAGCTGACTTCACGACAGTTCATGGCTTTGTCTTTTCCATTGGCTTGGAGATTTATAGGACGGAACATATGAGTAGAAACTAAATCGAAATACAAAGGGAGGTTCATTTCCGTGCTCTTCCTCCGTAGGGCTGAGGTTATTACAAGAGATTCCATTACAAAGACGGAAGCACATCTTGTATGCAGTGGTTTACAGGAGGGATATGTTGTGATCAATTAATATCCAGTAGGTCGGTGTTCTGGTCATCGTGTTATTCATGTCTGCATGTCTGTTTCAAGGGGTCCAAGCTGATTGGAAGCGATCTACCTCTGGCTGCCACACTGGAAAAACAACAGTAATTATGGCTGGAGTGGACTGCCAGACGCCCAAATTATACTCTGAAGGTCCAAGTGAGTTCGCATTTATTTTGATACGCAAATTTTTCGATGTTAGTCATATCATGAAGACGGAGGCAGTAGATTGCTGTGAAATGTTGGTAACCATCTACGAAACTATACGGAAATACACACGAGGACCATAACCACAACATTTACCGTAACGAGTAACTGAAATCTCATAGCGACTGAACGTATTTGAAAAGAGGTTAATTTTTTCGTATGAGAACCTGGGACTGAGACTGGTAGAAAGACTGCCTATACTTGGAGGAACCTGCAGCCTCCGTTCTCAGCAGAACGTGCCTCCTAAACGTCCATTACGATCTGCCAGGCCACGTACCAGAAGCTACTGCACTGAGCTTCTCAGATGTCATGTAATTACGACCTGGGTGCTGAGATGCAACTGTGCTCTCTCGACTGGAAGACGCTTAGCTTTCAGATATCCCAGCAGACCGCAGCTCCCTTGCACAACAGTTGTTTCCGCAGATATTTACACGAAGCATCGCTCCCTACCTTTCGGAATGGAGACAGTTGTCTGGGCTTGACCACATTACTGCTCCAACTGCAGCTATTTGGGGGGGGGGTGAAGTTTAGGAAATAAAACGTATATCCGAACAAGCTACGCTTCTACAACTCTGATTAACAATTATCCGCAGTTCCATTAAATGACTTCATACATGAGAATACGACATTAAAATAGAAGTGCAGATTACTGTCACATGGTATTTGATGCCGTATGGTCTGGTTCTGTGAGAAGTTCCATCTCCATAATCAAGACAGAAGACAAAGACCGAAAATGGTGGCAGCATGTCTATCTAAAATTTCGGTTAATATTTAACAGACCACACGGCGTCATATCTCGCGAGACAGTAATTTTTATCAGAACCTGAAGTCTCGCATAACAGACAGGCGTTGATTCTCGCTGAGGTATTTGATGGATTTGTGCAATGCTACATTCCTCAAATTTACTAGTCGAAACACCGCTCTTTATTCTATGCCGCCCACACACGCACAAAATCTCTCGAAGTTGGTCCTTATGTACCCTTTAACGGGCTGATGCAGAGGTAACGCTCTGATTCATATTCGAGAGACATTCCTTTCGAATCTTGAGAGGGACGTCGGCTGTACAAACTGAGTTATTTTGTGATCTTCCTCAGTCTCTAAAGAAATATGTAGGGGCTATACTGCCATTCGTCACGAACACTTCCTTCCACCTCCTTTGCGAATCATTCATGAACCGTCCTAGCATTTGTCGGTACATAATGTGCATATAACAGCATCTTAAACTATGTAAGGCCGGTCACGGTAGCCGAGCGGTCTAAGGCATGCACTGTCTTCGCTCGCTTGGAAACCGGGATCGTGGGTTTGAATCCCACTCAGGGCATGGATGTTCAGCTTGTGTGTGTGTGCGTTTTTCTGTGTGTGTGTGTGTGTACAGGTAGAGGCCTTGCGACGAGCTGATCACCCACCCAAGGACTCCTACCGAATATGTAAGATCTAGAAAAACCGAAGTGAACGGAGAAGTTCATGGAGGTAGGCCTAGGCTCACTGGGGCTGTAGGGCCAAGGGAAAAAATATGTAAGACAAAGCACATGGCATATAGCTAAGCAATGGGAATATCAAATAATGTAAGTGATTTTATGGTGCCAAAAAACATATTGTTGGGTAAAGTTCCAATAGATTTTGGTTAAATTATTATTATTATTATTATTATTATCATTATCATTATCATTATCATCATCATGTTAATGAATTTCTTTTTGTTTCCTTGTCTGCATTAATGTTTTTCATCCAGTGCTTGCCCGTAATTTGTCTGACTTTATGTTATGATTGTCTATAATGTATTTACTTGTATCTACCTTCTGCTCTGTCTGTAACTGGCCTTGCGGCTGTTGACTCGGCACATATATAATAAAGAATTGAATTGAATTATTATTATTATTAGTGAGGTGAGTTTGCTAACGGATTTATTGCACAGTTATACAACTCGTTGCTTTACTTCACAAAGCACTATAGGACACACTAGGTCTTCTCAGTCTGTTACAGTCTTCACTAGCCGTTATTTGGTATCTGCTTCCAACGGCGGACGTTTTCCTTCCTCTTGGTTCCCCATCGGTCTCTGGTCTCAGCTACCAGCTTATAACAGCTACATCTCACGACAACTGAACTCCAGCAGTTGTCAAACGAACTCACCAACCAATCAACTGACTTCAGAGTCAAAATTGATTTGCGACTGGCGATTTGCCGCCAGTTATTTCTTCTTCTTCTTCTTCTTGAGACCCACGACCAGAGATTTTCTGCAAGAGAACCCTTGAGGTAAATCTCTTATGAAACATCCTCTCAGACGAGAAGTTGGGTTTGTCGCTTATGAAAATGTTTGGCCTTTCTTCAAGTGTACGTATCGCACTGATAGCTTGTTGCTGGTAATTCTTCCTTTTGCATTATACACAAATCTTCTGTCATTATAGGCTTTGCAGAGTAGATCATGCCTAACTTACTTATGTTTGCTACAACGGCTACTTAGTCACCTGAACTGTCGTAAGCTTGACTTGACTAACTTATAACATCTCGGCACGGACCGCACATAAAACATCGTTCCTGTGTTGCAGTACAATTATTTGCCGTGGAAAAATGCTTATTTTCAGGGCTGTTACTTAACAACAGCTGTTGTATAGTAGCTTATTTCGCTGTCGTTGCCTAACAATGGATCTACATGCCACAGTATTTAGGTAATTTGATAACAGAGAAGGAAGAGTAGTGAAGAAATAAGGCTGAAAATCGCCTTACATTCACAGCACATTTTTAAGGTTACGCCTGCAAGCAAAGTATGGAAAAATAAAAATATTCGAAATCCTGTTGAATCTAGATGTGATATGAGGGTGTGAAACACGTTCCAATGATAAAGTTATGTTAAATACATGGGAGAGAACGTTTTGGGAAAGGTCTGCGGACCAGTAACTGAACAAGGAGTTTGGAAAGTCGGATAGTAACCAAGAACTGAGGAAATGATATAAAACCCCTGATCTGGCAGCGAATATTAGGAAGGAGGAATGGTTAGGGCACGTGATTAGAGCGGATAAAACAAGTGGGACTATTTTTTTAGAAAGTACAGTAAACGTGAGAAGGCCCCAGTGAGATGACTGGAAGACGGAGAAAATAATTTGTGAGAACCGAAAGTGAGAAGATGGGGGCAAAAACAAATAATAGAGAAAAATGCGAGTCTGTCGGAAAGGAGGCCAAGGTTTTTAGAGGGCTGTGGAGCAAAGGAGTAATGCAGGGAGTAAAGCTGGTCATGAGACAGTCTGAAAGTCTGTGACCAAGATGCGCTGTGAAACTGATGCACCGCAGTATGTTTGATATTAAGAATGAAATCCATTAGGAACCTGCCCCTATTTCCGTCGTCAGGTAGAATTATGAAGGCTTTTCTTTCGCTTCCATTAGACGGAGATCAGCCTGGATATAAACACAGGTAACGAACCTACCAGACCAGGTCCCGTCCTTTTGTATGACGGAAGTACAGCACGAAAACAGCAACAGAAAATGCACATGCGCATGCGTGTCAGATTAGGTCAGTCATAAAATTTGTTTGGGACATTACCTGTCTCCCTACTTTTATTTTAAACGACTTTTCGGAGATTTCGTCCTCAGGCAAATAGCATATTTATGACGGAGACAACGTCTGGTCTCCAAAACATTTTTAAAAATAAACAAGAACTTATGGGAAGAACTAATCACCTGCTTTTCTTTGATATGACACAAACCACATAAACGTATATGGTTAGGTTAGCCTTCGCCACAACAAAGTGATTTATAATCAATCAATATTTTATGATTTAATGTTTTTTTCCTGCTATATATTTCGGTCTCATGGGAGCATCATCGGGCACTGATACAAGAATACGTCTAGGGTCATTGAACTGCCTTTGCCTTTTTATATTACATTTTTGTTTATGCTTCTGTCACGCTGGTATTAGTCCTTGCAGTAGGCTGGAGAATACAAATATCATTAAGAGGTCTATCTTCTGGGATATAAGGCCAAATAGTCAGGCCACTACCATAGAGATCCACATATGTACAGAAATACTTTCCCGTTGTCTTGAGAACATCCGAATAGGAGATTTGAGAAAAATGCAACTTACCATCGAAGTGTGTATGGTCGAAATCTTCGAATTTAGAAAGCTGGAAGGTTTCATTAAAGGGCCAGTAGCTAAGGGTGTCGTGAAGGTATGTATTGGTGTCCGGGTGCAGTAACGAGGACAGGTTGCGCGGAGGGACAACATCATCTGTAACAATAATGCAAAGAAAATGTTAAGCACGTAAAAAATACCACAACAAAATGTCTAACACCGTAAAGCATTGTCACGCATCTAGGGGTGTGTGACTGCAGACAGGGTATGGCTTGGTGAATTGGATTTATCGATCATTTGGTATACACCACTTGGAACTGCACTTTACAGATCATTGACATACACAGACTAGTGCTCTCAGTCTATTACAGTCTCCCCTAGCCGTTTCCTGGCAACAGATTTAACACTGTGAAGATTTTTCAGCTTCCGTAGTCACATTATTGTCTGCTTGTTAACTCTCTACGCCTAAACTCATAGCGCCATCTTATCAGCCTCCCTTGTAGAACCCAACTCTCTGTTAACTGCTCACTTCGAACTCCGGAACTCGACTGCCGATTCTCAACTAAACTCGTCTTTATAACCACTCGCCACGGACCAAAGAGAAAACGGCTTTTAAAAATATCTCTATTGTTGCGTATCCGTTGCCGCGGAAACCTGTTTATTGTACCGTTTTCTAGCAATGGCCGTCTCCTCTGACTCCATTATTCCCACCTTCAATCGTCATGTGATAATATAAATTTGCCTCTGGTCGTAAGCGTGACGCCATGAAGTGGAACAATGTAGATAAATTCCATGCAGTCTTCACTTCGGTACGAGATGTAAGTAGTCAGATTCATGCTCCGTGCGCTTTACTCTGGGGAATGCGACTGCGCTGCCTACTGCACAGAATGATGGGTAACCTTCTAGACCGGCTTACGAGTATAAGTCGCGGCGCAGAATAAGGCGTTTTATTTCCGTCAACGAATTCCCCAATCGTCCATACCGAAGCAAGTGAGTTCTCTCTCCGAGCTGACGTCACAACGTACAACCCCAGGTGAAGGAAGTCCGGTGTGAGGAAGCAGGAGTCCTCAGATCGACTTCCAAATCACTCAATGTGACAGTAGCTACCAGTTAATGACCCGATGTTACGATGAGGAGTAGGTTTAACGGTACCGCTCTTGGATCGTGCGCTAGAGGTATTTGGATCGAATCCCGACAGCCACACCAGGCAGTGTAAATTCTAGTATTTTAGAAGTCACAGTTTCAAAGATTCCGCGATTGGCGCCTTCCAAATTCTGGAAGTGTAGAGTGTCATTTAATAAAAAGAAGCAAGCATTACAGAAATCTGTCCGATGCTGACATCTTAGCAATTCTTCACACATTGCTCTTGTACTACTGGTGCTTACGAAACGACGTCACTCAGTACAGAGAGACATACTAAATTGAGAATATTGCGTTCTTTGTATTCTCTGTATCATTTGAATGCGATTTATCGTTATTTATTTCCATGCCTTATTTCTTTACAATTTTTACTCAGTATTTCTTGGTTTACTTAGTGAAATAAAGCTGATCTGGCCAAGCGATAATATTTCTAGTTTCCATTAGTGGGTAAAAGTTTGAATCTCTGACTAAGGGAGTCTGTGGTTCTTCTCGGTAATCCCAAGCAAATGCTAATACAGTACTTCAGAGCAGACCACACGCCTTGCCTTCCCCATCTCTTCCATTGCTTTATTCGCTATCAGTTAGCCATTCGGTGCTACGTGTATATAGCCCGAGTTACTAACAACTTCCTTACGTCCTATTTAGCAGCGTTTTAGCATGCGACCAGCTACATTCTCCCTCATAGCGCAAACACTATTGAAATAAAGTTTATACTAATGAAATTGTTAATATATGATTTCAAGTTACAATGCGATAAAAAATGAAAATATAACTATTTTAATTGTATGTTTGAAGTAGTGCAGTTATTTTACACAAGGCATGCTGTAGCGTAGTTGTAATGACACTATCCTACAAGTCAGAAAGTCGTGGGTTCGATTCCTGATGAGGTCATTATACTTTTTAACTGTCCTAATCGAATCAGTCGCTTTGTGTCCCTGGAGTCGATTCAGTCTCTTACAAAAATGAATAACAGTAAACTTCCTGGGGATAAAGGACGGCCGGCGCGTAAATCTCACAATCTCACCGCCATCTGTGAATCGATTGTCTAGAAAAATGTGGGAGCCTCGACGTCTCACAACCCTGCAGGCCTACACGGCCTGTTACCTTCTACATTTCACAGCAATTTACATACGAAGGGTCCTTTGTCAGTTGTAATAATGCTATTACTCAGGAAATTAAGAAACTAAGTTTGATAGCTAATAAATATTTTATGGATTAAAGAGGAGATTATAATTACATGCAATTTCATGGAGAAGTAAAATCATGTTATACAAGACATTAATTAGGCCAGTCCTAACATACGCATCGGAAACATTGGTATTATCTGCAGCTGATGAAGCTTTTGTTCTCTGGGAGTAAGTCTTTGAGGTCCTTATATGGCTCATTCAAAAAAAGCAATGCATGGGGAATTAAGTACCATTACAAAATGTATTGTGACATGTTGCGAAATCTGAGCCCCCCCCCCNTGTACGAGGACGCGGATATTATAAACTTTATGAAAGTGAGTAGATAGAGCTGGGCAGATCATGTTGTTAGAATGAGCCAGCAGAAACCTGCAAAAAGAATTCTTAACGCCAAACCAGAAAGCAGTATGAAAGAGGAAGTCATGAACTGAACTGGGAAGATTGAACGGACAGCTAAAGCCCTGAGGTAAATATACTGGGAAAACCTACCCAGGAATAAATAAAACTGGCAGAATCTTATAAAACAGGCTATGGATGTTTTGCCAATGATGATGAATTTTTAAATATTTATTTTCAGACATAATAATCATTGTTTTGTGAAGCAATGAGACATAATGTGTACCTTTGCTAAGGTCAGTAAAATATAATTCGTGAATTTCCACACGGCTATTTAAGGAATTGCCTTCTTCACAAGAGCCTTCCACTTCTCCCTATCCTGAACCAGATCAATCCAGTCCATACCACCCCATCTATCTCTCTACGATCAATTTTAATATTATCCACTCACCTACGTCTTGGTCTTCCTAGTAATATTTTTCCTTCTAGCTTTCCCACCAATATCCTATGTGCATTCCTCTTCTCCCCCATTCGTGCTACATGTCCTGTCCACCTCATCCTCCTTGACTTGATCATTCTAATTATACTTGGAGAAGAGTACAAATTATGAAGCTCCTCATTATGCAGTTTTCTCCAACCTCCTGTCACTTCATCTCTCTTCGGTCCAAATATTCTCCTCAACACCCTGTTCTCAAACATCCTCAGTCTGTGTTCCTCCCTTGATATCAAGAGACCAAGTTTCACACCCATAAAGAACCACGGGCAAAATTATGCTTTAACACTTCATAAGTACTTAATACTCGTAAAATGCTCATCTGCAAAAATCATGTCATTTAATTTAAGTTGAATTTGAACCACGGACAGACTTAGTGGTAAAAATTTGCCAGTGTAAACAGGAACAACATATTCACAGTGTGTATGTTATCACATATCAAATTTGGGGATTAAATCAGTAAGTACTTTGTAAGATTTGAGGCTTTCACGGCGGTGACTATGAAGAAAGCAGTCTTCTGGGATTTGGCACCGTGTATATGTGGTGTTAACCGACGTTTCGGAGAAAGTCTGCTTTTACCGGTTCTCACGGTCTCTTTGCTTGCAGATTCTTATATATATATTTTTTCTTCTACCCTGAAGATGGAGGCGATACGTTCCTCCGAAACGTCGGTTAACACCACATATACACGGTGCCAAATCCCAGAAGACTGCTTTCTTCTTTCAGTAAGTACTTTGTTGGGAAACCCCAAAAAATGGAATATCATTCAGTGAGACTTATAATCCTTCAGCACCCCTTTGAGCCTCATGTAAACGATCCAATTAGGAGGCCTGCAACTTCCGGATTACGCAAAACCACGTGACGCCCAGTTATGACATTATTTCGGCTGAATCCCATCCAACCCCGTGACAGATAAATCAAGAAGAGGGAAAGTATACAAGATGGGGTAGTGACAGTGTTCAGGGTTCATAGGTTGTGCGGCTTACTCTTCAACCATGAGGAAAGGGGCGGTACCTTCCTCCGAAACTTCGATAAAATTCCACCATACCACACGGAGTCAAACTCCGGAAGGATGCGGATAGATGGCAACAATTCAAACGTTCGGGCAACCATTTTGAGACTTACTGCAGAATAGGTGTTTTCGTCTCATGTCGTGATCTCGTTATTTGCGAGAAGCGGAAATGGGCGTTTCTTGAAGCTCTCGCGTCTATGGGGTAAACGAATGGAAGTCAACAAGTGCCACTCTGAATCAGATCAGACACGCGAATGGCATCGCGTCTCTATTGCATGGGCGCTGTTCTGCAAAGTGAATGATAAACGTTGCAGTAGCCAGCCATGGAAACATGTTTATACTGCAATTTTCTTGCCATATAGGGGACACATTCTGTTACGGCGTGGCCATGCTCGTGTGTCTGTTCCGCAGAAGCTTTGAAGCCTAGTGAAGACTTTTCATTTCAGAGGTTATGGACGTCAGGTTGCTAGAGGCAGCCCTTCTCTGTACACGTGCATTTCAAATTAAAAATAACGCCAATATGGCGGTCCTGATACTTGACAGATGAGACCGTCATTTAATTTAGTCGCTAAAGCTTCGAGTGGTAATAATATCACGTCTCTTGTTGCGGAAATTATGTAAACTTTCAAGCAAAATAGAGAGACGGCGGAAAATCTAAACTCGTAGCGGTCACTTCTAACGAAATAATGGAACTACCTAACTAACTAACTAACTAACTAACTAACTAACTTGCTTGATGCACAAGAGCCCTTCTTGTGGAGCCACCAGTTGTGCAGCTACTTAAGAACTTCCCAGCAATTTATGGAATCCGAAAGTTAATTATGGAGCCCTCCACTGGTCCCTATCCAGAGCCAGATCAATCTAGTCACTCCACCCCATCCTATCTCTCTAAGATCCATTTTAATATTGTCTACCCCCGTTGCCTTTGTATTCTTAATGGAGCTACGCACACCAATATATATATATACGTGTATACTTTACAAACAAAACAAACTCCGTGGTTTTAGTCCGCAAGCGAACTATACCGACCGAGCGACCGCCGCTTGTTGGCGAAGTTAGTGCCAACTTCTCCGGATAGAGTGTGTCACATGGTCAGCGCAACGAATACCCACGGCAGTTAATTTCGGTTTTCTAGACCGGAGCAGCTATTTCCTTGAAATAGCTCTTCAATTATCCTCACGAGGCTGAGTGGACCCCGTTTCAGACCCACTACTTCTCAGTAAATCTGGTAGCGACAGGAATCGAACCACTAGCCCACAGAGGCGGTCTTATGTATATGTTAAAATGTTGTAATAAATGAGGTTTACATATGAAGGACTAAACCATAGAATATAAACGAAGTTTGACGTTCTGAAAAAATAAAAGCCTGAAAACGTCCTTGTGTTTAATTAATTAAGGAGCACGCCGAGAAGACTTACTGGGAACTGGACGTATAACTGCGCTATTGGGGCTCTGTCTAATCAGTTCAGCATGTTCACAACCAGTAATTCACTAAAGGAAACCATGCAGATGTTTGGATCACAATACAACTGTGATTTTAGGTTTCTGCCAGCCTCAGCACACGGAGTGAAGCTCGTACAAGGAACAAGGAGGCATAAGCTATTTGCCGAGTTTCCCGTTACAAATCTACATACTCGTAGAATCTGTAATCAGCGAGTTTATCGTATTATTTCACCATATGCTATAAACGGTTTTCATAAAAATCGTAAGGGGAGGAATGGGTGAAAAGTTGGCCTATGCCATGCGTAATCTTTCTCAGGCTCTACAGTCTTTGTTGGACCTTGGCTGCTTTTTCAGTTTCTTAATCCTATACAGAGACGGTAGGACTCCTTGGACGAAGCATTAGCCCTTCGCAGGGCCGCTACCTACACAGAACAACATAAACACAGAATAAAAGCACACAAAAACATCCATAACTTAAGTGGGATTCGAACCCACGATCCCAGCATTCAAGCCAGTGAAGACAGTTCATGCCTTGGACTGCGCAGCAACCGTGATCGACAAAATTGTGTATATCCATCAGCCAACTGGGATTCGAACCCAATAATCTAAGACTCGCGCCTTAGACCACGCTACTATTGTGATCAACCACCATGCATAACGCATTGGCTAAAAGACAGTGTCACTTTAGTACAGAAATACTAGAATCTAGAGGTTAAGTGACTGGCATTGAAGTCAGTACGTCGAATAGTGGCATTTGTCAAGTCGCTTACTTACTTACTCATGGAGCTGAGCCCTTCTGGAGGAGCCGCCAATTCTGCAGCTGCTCATGAATTTCCCACCATTTTATGGAACCCGAAGGTTCATCAACGTGTTCACAAGAGCCCTCCACTGGTCCCTATCCTGAGCCAAATCTATCCAATCAATACCATCCCATCCTATCTCTCTTAAGATCCATTCTAATATTGTCCACCCACCTACGCCTTGGTCTTCCCTGTGGTCTCTTTCCTTCTGGCTTTCCCATCAATATCCTATACGCATTCCTCGTCTCCCCCATTCGTGCTGCATGACTTGCCCACCTCATTTTGTCGAGTCGCTGCGTTTCTTAAATGGATTATTCAGTGAGGAAAGGGATTATTTCAAATTCAAAATAAAACATTCTGCTTCTGGTAAGTGGCATTACTTTTATTGGTTTCTGTTTTAAATAGTGTAAATATGATTAACGTCCTTAAAGTTCTCTGAACCTGTCAGTAGTATACCTAAACGAAACGTTTCTTTAGAATCCTGATTTCGTAAATGGTAGCTCACGTGGTTGTTAGGAGCAGAATTTCTAGCATATGGCAGAGCAAACCCGCTTGCCGGGAGTAAATCCTTTCCGAAAATTTCTTCCTATTTTTGTGCCAAAGCTATATGAAAAGTAATAGCGCTATTCACGTCACTAAATCATTTATTCTGAAAGCAACATCTGGCTCCTTACTTCAACATAGCAGACGAAGATCCGCCATTCTACTGTTATTACTGCATTAGCAACAACAGACTCCAGATTACTGGAGAAGAAATCTCCGATAGCAGTCAAACTTCTATTTATCTTCAGCGCACTTCGATGAACTAGCTCTCCAGCACTGCCAGAATAAATGTTGACTATATCCATAGGCGCAGCCCAAAAGGAAGGAAGAGAACGCTGAGGGACGATATTGACAAAGACAAAGGAGAAGCGAGATAAAGTTAGCGAATTGCTTCAAAGAAAAAGTTTCCGTTTTTATCGTCTTCTGTTGCAGAAATCGGTTTGTCCCCCGTCCTTATATCTCATCTTCATGTTCCTTCCCTCTTTCCCTCTGGAGAAATATTTTTCTCGGATGTCGCTGAAGAGAAAAGGAAACCGTGCAGTGAAGACTGCAAAATCAAATTGCAGCTGTACCGTTTCGTTGCCATTTCAGGAGGGGGTACCAGAGGCACGTATTCTCGGCGGTGGGGGAAATCCCAGCATTGTTATCCCTCTGCAGCCGAAGAACACAAGGCGGAGCTGCAATCAGTCACGGCTACAAACGGTCCTGATTAATCAGCGTGTATGGCTACCGCGCTACAGCCTCTGGGTTCAGTCCTAGCAAAGAAAACAAGTGAGTTATTATAATGGCCGGCATTCGGAAAATCCTTGATTGAAGCCCAGAATTCAATAGCCTGATGAACAAACAGAATCAGCGGAACAAACTCTTTTTATTCAAGAGGCACCTAGTTCGATCTGGACAGCGTTATGAAATAGTAAGTTCTGGGATTTGAGGTCCTCACAGCGGTGGGTTGGAACCGTATTTCGGAAACAGCCCGACGATTCAGAGAAACATAGCGCCTCCATTCTCAGGGATAAAGAGTATGCCAAGCAAGAAACCAGTATAGGCGGAAAGTATGCAAAAAAGAAAAGAAATCATTATGGAAAACTCCTCAACATTTCTCATTTCTTAAGTCCAAATAATTTCCTACGAGCCGCTGTTCTCAGAAACACTCTCAGGATGATAGACTAACTTGCACAACCGAACACAGCGAAAGTCAAAATCTCGTACGCAGCAAGCATTTCCCAAATTTAATTTTACATTCCTAAAACTCTTTAATCATTAGGGCTCCAAGGGCACAAGAAGGAATTTATATTGTCACATGTATTAGTGACTGTGGATGGGGTTTGGATTGATGAATAGATTTATGTGTTTAATAGATTAATAGATTTAATGCCAGTCACGCAGCTACTCAAGAACGTCCACAAAATTTTATGGAACCCAAAGATTCATTGTCGTGTTCGCCAAGAGTCTTTCACTGGTCCCTATCCTGAGCCAGATAAATTCAGTCCATATCACCCTACCCATTCTCTGTAAGATCCATTTTAATATTATTCACCCATCTACGTGTATTTCAATTTCTCATAGCGATGAAAATTCGTGTTATAACGGCATATATTCTGACAGATGACTACCGAAGTTCTGGAGTTATACATTGCTTGCATCTTAAAAACAGAGGGAGGCCGTGCGTTCTTCCGAAACTTTCCTTCCTGCCTATGATATCATCTCGACTCTGGAAACTGTAATATCAATATAAAGAAGCCTGGCGTTTCCCCGTCGTCGCTCGAACAATAGCGCCATCGCCCACGTCAGCTCCAACTTTCAAAGTATTACATTTCAACACATGTAACGTCTGCTGCTCACAAGCGCTTGTTGAACCAGACAGCACAAATATCCCATAAGAGAAAACCTTTAATCCAGAAATGTGCAGCCATTTAGGAAGGCATGAAATTTGGAAGTTCCAGTGACTTCAGACTGCTCCAACAAGAGCGAACTAATCCGCATATCAATAACTTCGTACTGCAGAGAGACTTGAACTCACAAATATCAGATGAAAACGAAGAAACGTGTTCAGACTTGGGCCAAGATAAGTTCGTCTCTAATCTTAAAATAATGAATTGTCCAAAATGTTCTCTCAAATTTTGTAATTCTAATGAACTGAAAGGGAAATGTTTGAAAGTTTCGTCGGACCAGATAAGACCCGTGAGTTGGACTTTGTGTAACACGGCGCAGAAGCAAACTCAATTAAATTAAATATACAATGCGTGATACAGACCGTTGCTAAGTAACAACTGTACAAATAACTCTTTAATGAACCGTCACAACACAGCAAATAGTAAACATCAAAGTCAACGTTCAGCTGTGGCTTTGCTACATGTTTCAGCCACTAACGGCCATCATCAGGCAGATAGATATAAACAAAAATCTACCATTTAACTGCAATCATAAAATGGATATAACACTATTAATCGTACAAATTTAAAAACGCTTATGTAAAAAATACAAAAGTTCAGATTATATAAAAATTAAAAATTGAAAGTTATTATATAACAAGATAAATATTCATGATGTTTTCAAAACATCATATCAGTCGTTGGATTTACTTTGTGTGCGTTTCCATAGACAATTTGGAAATTCAATATTACTTTATATAGAAGATTTTAAGAGAGGCCCATGGTGTTGCAATTAATAAATTGTGTAATGGTGCCTCATCTTACGAAGAATTGTCCGTATTGCATGGAAAGCAAACAACAACTGTACAAACGCCGTTACTAGGCTGCGGCCCGTAAACAGCAACAAAGGAACGGTGTTTTCTGTGCTGTCTGTGTCGAAATGTGAGCAAGAAAAGTTAGTGGAATGTGTGAGGAGTTGGTTGGTGAGTGAGTGAGTTAGTTAGATAACTGCTGGGGTTCAGTTGCTGTGAGAAGCTGACACTGAAGCCGGGAACATTTCGAGAACTCAGAGGAAGGGGAAGGTCCGCTGTTGAAGCTCCTACTAAGCAACGGCAATGAAGACGTGACTGTGGACACTAGTGTCTGTGTTACCAGTGAACTGTAAATTGTAGTCACGTGCTGTATTAAAGACTCCAAAACTAATCCACACCCCGTCCATAATCACACTCCATAAAATTCTGACAATATTCATAAGGTTGCAGTTGGTATTACAATTTACTTTTGGTTTTGTTTGTCGTCTACTAGATAACAATGATAAATTTTAAAATTAAGCCCACACTGCACACTAGACGAGCAACAGGAATACCAAAGAAGACAATATATGGCATAGAATGAGCAACCACACTGATTTCATTTTAAAACATTATAAATAAAGAAACGCACATCTCAGCAGCGCGGAAGGTCCTGCAGTTCCCCCCGAATTTAAACGCACCTGGTGATGGTCGCATGGGCAGAAACATGAAGTGCAGTTACGAATTTTAAAATTATTTAATTTTAAATCTTAACATTGTTAGATAGTGGTCGGTAAACAACCCCCCCCCCAAAAAAATCTAATATGTATTCAGGTTTCGTCATCAGAAAAAAAAAGACCAAAATTATGATGCAGATGTATCTAATTAATTCTTCGAAAGCGCAGCAAAATTAATTTATTTTGAACGAGAGTAAAAATTAATCTTGCGTTCAAGAAAAAATCGGAGCCGATTAAATTACGTGATCCTTGCTGTGGGTCAGTTAGGGAGCTTCTGTCTTACCATTTGCAATGGAAAGACGTAAATATTCTAATAGACAAAACCGTTTATTACCTGCTGTTCGGTATGGAGTGAAGCGTAGTCTCATATCATTGCAAGGTTGTACGAGTAGACTAAGGGAAACAGCAGTCTCCTTAGTTTAAGCTGGTCGAGATAGTATGCTACAAGCCGCAAGGTCGCGTGTTCGATTCTTGATGAGGTCATTGGATTTTTTTCAATTTACCTAAACCTTCCAGTCGCATTATGGCCCTGGGGTCTACTCAGGCCGTAACATAAATAAGTACCATGAAACTTCCTGGAGGGTAAAGGGCGGCCGGCGTGTAAGCCTGACAACCTGACCGCTATCTGTGTGCCGATTGTCCGGAAGATTTTGGAGCCTCGAAGTCTCACAGCCCTAAGGGCCCTCAGGACCGGTTACAGGGATGGATTTTTTTATAGTCCGAAGGTGTTTGAAGCCATGGAGAATATTGTTGAGTAATGTTTGAGAAAATGACATAATGAGGAGCTTCATAATTTGTAAATTACACATTGCCAAATATCATTTGGATATTAAAATCAGCAAGCAAGGATGTATGCGGCATGTAGCATGCATGAGACGAGAGAAATTCATATAAATTGTTGTCGGAAAATATGAAGGGAAGAATTCTTTTGGATGACCTAGTCATAGATGGGAGGATAATATTAAAATGGATAGGCCTATTAAGGTACAGGATAGGGCTATAATAGCCACCGAACAAGTTGCATCAAGCGGTACTGTTTCTGCCTTGTAATCGGGAGATGACAGATTCGAATCTCAGCGAGGACATCGGCCACATTCGCTGAAGGTGTTCGTGACCTTATTCAGTTCCTCACTCACTCATGGAGCTGAGCCTTTCTTGAGAAGCGGCCAATTGTGCAGCTACTAAAGAAATTCCCAACATTTTATGGAACCAGAAGGTTCGTTACCGTGTTCACAAGAGTCCACCACTGGTCCATATCCTGAGCCAGATCAATCCAATCCGATCCTATCTCTCTAAGATCCGTTTCAGTATTGTTCGCCCACCTACGTTATGGACTTCCCAGTGGTCTCTTTCCTTCTGGCTTTCCCACCAATATCCTATATGCATTCCTCTTCGCCCCTGTTCGTGTTACATGTCCTGTCTGTCTCATCTTCTTTGAATTGATCGTTCTAATTATACTGGAGAAAAGTACAAGTTATTAAGCTCCTCATTGTGCAGTTTTCTCCGACCTCCTGTCACTTCCTCTCTCTTCGGTCCAAATATTCTCCTCAATTAAACACCCTGTCCCTTAAATGAAAACCAAGTTTACTCAGTTCCTACAGGAAATTTTTTGGATGACACCAAAATTGGAGCATGACAACTTCGTCCTTCGTCCTTTCCAATATTCAGTAATTTTTCTTGAATTTGACGTTCTTTAGCCTCGGCTACTGACAGCTTCACTAAATAAGATATAAATATGAAAATTAAATAATAAATATTGGAAACATCTTTGAAAGTACGTTGTAGCTTCAGTAGGCAAGCTCGCGGAATACACGTCCTGCGGATCGAGCGAGATCTCCTGTGCTAGTTAACAATCTGGAAGGTTTCTAATAAAGACGTAACGATCTGCATGGGTAACCCTTGACAGCCCAACATTAAACATGCTTCAGACCCAGTTCGCTACTTGCAAACGAACCCCAGGGCTCAATATGGCGGTAAATTTCTTAACAACTACAGGTAACAGTTTCTCAAGACTTCTACTACATGAAATTAACAATTTAGTTCTTTAGTCAGGTAACTAGCTAACTAGCTAGTTAGAGACCTCATTAATCACTCTGTAAAATCATCTGTAAAATATTTAAGAATTCAATTCTTACGTAACAGTGCTCTAGCATAACTTACTTACCTTACAGAAAACACTGAATGGGATATAGGAAATAATCGCTGCCTATTATGAAAATCTTATATCATAAGTGAGTACAGTCCACAGGAAGAGTGTGCACTGATTCTGCATGTTCAAGTTGCAAGTGTTTCGTTGCTGTCGTTTGTACTTAGCGACATACAAAGACAAATAACTTCTGACTTTATACAGAGTGGTGTAAATAACGCTACAAGAATAGATTTCTCTGCAATAAAGAGGAAAATCGAAGCCAGTGACACAGAAGTATCTCAGAGGAATGAAGTGCAGGCATGTGATTGGAAGTAATTAGGAATATAATAGCCAGATAAATGTCAGTCTTCTTATTTCGAGAATTAGACTCGAGCCTCTGGTATGACGCAACTTATTTTCCTTCCTCTTGTCGTACTACCTGACATATAAGCAGCCGCAGGCCAGGGACAGGAAAACAAGGAAACGAGGAATATAAAAGCGAACTAACCAATAACATCATTTTATGTTGGCCGCCATAATAAATCACGTGAGACCGTCTGAACCCCGAAGGGCAACTACAAAATTCCCGCTCAGAGTCGAGTTGTCTGTCGATATTTTCCATCATTTTCCAACATGCGACCATACTATTCGATTTTTGTTTGTAGGCTTTGGAATAGGTCAGTCGATGTACAGACTATTGACGGCCGGGGTTCGATTCCCAAGAGGATAAGTGATTTTTCTCTCCTCCACAGTGTCCAGAGCGGCAACCCAGCCTTTTATCCAAAGATTACCGGGGATTTTTCACTGGGGGTAAAGCGGCCGGTACGTGAGGCTGACAACTCACCTCCATCGAACGTAGAGATCAAGAATGGTGGAACTATATATCCACTCTCGCTTGTGTCTTCATGCGATGGTACTTCATTAATTAAGCTGGACAACTTGAATTACACCTTTCTACTCAAATTCAATTGAATGACCAGAGAGCCCTGTTCCTTTTCATTTTTAGCCCTTCTCCGGGCTATCCTACTCAGATACAGGAGGATAATATTTGTGCTTGTTTCTATTTGGTTCTTAATATTGCACGAGTGCGGAGGGATCTACCCTTCCGTTATAGAAAATAGTTCACTTTCGCTTTCTGATTTCTTATGCTTTAACGTCTGAACCACACGCAAATTTTGTAAACTTCAGAATAAAATTTTTGTTGAGAAGACCGTATAGAGAAAATTTTTTTCCTTCACCAAAACGTCACACCTGTATTACGAATTTAAGTATGCAGTACGCCCTCCGCTATTTGACGACAGAACTAACGTATTTCAGAGCAAAGTAAGCCACGTCACAATACAATATAAAATTTAGTTCTTTCGCCAGATTTTTCGTCCAGGCTCTTCAGGATCCGCATGTAAATCTCGTGTTCGAAAGAGAATTTGAGTTTGATAGCTGTAAGAAGTGTAGTCTCTGCATTGAGGGAAACATGATTCGAAAACAGGTTTCTCAGGTAACTATCTGAGTAGCTATTCTGCCGAGGATCTGTACAGCTGAGTAGTTATACATCAGATAGCTATGTGTCTGAGTTTCTGTATAGCTGTGTAGTTATATGGCTGATTACCTGTCAGGCTGTCTGGCTGTACCGCTGAGTGATTCTGAATAAACATTCTCCTTGTGGAGTTTAATTTCGTAAAGTGGCGCCTCTTTTTGTTTACATATATCCATAGCAAAACGTACGACAGTGACCCATGAAAAAACACTAATATGTAATTTTACTACGCGACGAGACACGAAATACACAGTTTCATTGACATTATAACACGAAGTTTTTCAGAGTATGTGGCTAGTTTGTTCAAGTGAGACTAGTGCTTAATTACGAAAGATTTCCTGAAAATAAGAATACAAATTTCAGAAAATATTTTTAAAGCATTTTTAGAGGATTCGCTTTTAGCATTTTTACAACACACCTTTATTTACTTTTCAGTATAGTCACCAGGCTCGCAATGCACTTAGTGAGCCTGGAAACGAGTTTTCTTCTATTCCAGCGTCGTAGAAATCTCCTGCCTGCTCTCTTAGACATGGAGAACAGTTCTCGGCACTGCCGGACATTGCTGAAGCTCATGGATGGCTAAACGTCTGTGAGCACGAATGTTTTCATCAATTTTCTGGATTATTTCATCAGCGACAAGAACATCACTTCTTCCCACTTCAAATTCAGAACACCATTTTGCCAAGTTTGGCCTGTTCATAACATCTTCGCCGGAAACAGAAGCGAGTTGGCGATGAATTTCAGCAACAGTTTCTTTCTCCTTTCGGGTGAAGAAATGGAATTACTGTACGAACCTCACATTGGTGGGATTTTGAATCGACACGGCCATTTTAAACACACACTGCGAGCACACTGTTGCCGTGACTGTGGCCGGAGAACCCTGCCCTGTCATACGGGTCCCAGCTCACACAGCACCACTGACATTTCTGAAGGAAAGAATCCCTTGCATGTTTACTGGACTTGTATCTTTCCTTTCTGGATATCCCTTGTAATGCAACGAGGTACATAAGACCTGCATATGAAGATACTTTAACGTGGGAGAAAGCTGAAAGTAGGTTCAATCTGTCGCAGTGTCACATCTCCTGGAGCAAAGAATGACCACTCAATGTGGGTGCCGTGTGCAAGAAATACAAAGTCCGCCCTCTTCTGCTTGAAGTCGAGATAAAGGAGGACATACGGGCCGAGAATGAATTTGACAGGAAAGAACGGACAAGGGAAAGTGAAAGAGAGAACCATATTCGGCTTAAATTGAGAGACCATTCAACGAAAGTAACATGGTCCCTTTCGGATTTTTAGTGGTCATCTGCGAAAATTCGTCTCCTTCCAAAGATATGGGTCACTGAAGTTGAGGGCTCTTTTAACCGTCGAAGTATGCACAGTGGTTTTATACCTACCACCTGCTTTAAATTTAAAGTCTGCATATTACCCGAAGACTGTTTATATAT
Source organism: Cryptotermes secundus (assembly GCF_002891405.2). NCBI lineage: Eukaryota > Metazoa > Arthropoda > Insecta > Blattodea > Kalotermitidae > Cryptotermes > Cryptotermes secundus. The sequence continues at coordinate 2,032,391 of NW_019739229.1, forward strand.
TTTATTTGATTCGAACAATAATAAACTGCGATTATTTCACCGAATACAACAGAACTGACACGACGTTTCGGAAACAGATTCTTACCATACACAAAAGAAATGATAAGAAGATATCTGCTCAGATACTGCGGTCGCAAAAGTCAAACTTATATCAATGGAAAACCAGCAGTAAGCCAGCTATATTTATATGCATCTAGGAACAGCCATGGGCCGGTCACGGTAGCCGAGCTGTCTAAGGCATGCACTGTCTTCGCTCGCTTGTAAACCGGGATCGTGGGGTCGAATCCCACTCAGGGCATGGATGTTTAGTTGGTGTGTGTGCGTTTTTCTGTGTTTGTCTACAGGTAGAGGCATTGCGATGAGCTGATCACTCACCCAAGGAGTCCTATCGAATGTGTAAGATCTAGAAAAACCGAAGTGAACGGAGAAGTTCATGGAGGTAGGCCTAGGCCCACTGGGGCTGTAGTGCCGAGGGGGGAAAAAACGAACAGCCATTATCAGTGAAAGATAAGAAAATTTGCAAATTCAACCATTACTGTCTTGTAACTGAAACACTAAATCGATGGCGAGTAACCTGTAGTTGACTGTAAAAACGCTATATCAATGGTGAATAACCAGCTGCAGAGACACTAACTCATTAGTGAGTTACGTGTGTAGGATTTCAGGCTCTCACAACGGTTGTTATGAAGTATTCTTTGTTCTGGGATATAAAAGTCGTCTGGTTCTTTGAAAGAAGATTTGTCTTGTAGGATAAAATCCGTGTAGGCCGTTGAAAGTCAACAGACGTTTTGGAGGAACATATTGCCTACATCTTCATGATCGAACAGCAAGCAAAGCAAAAAACCAGCTTGAAGCACGTAGCAAAAAGAACTCTGCTATTCGAGTAATTTATAGATGGTTGTCTAAACACTAAACCATTCGTGAATACCATGTAGCTGATTGTCAAAACGCTAAGCAATTAGTAGCTTCTAGTTGGCTTCCGAAATACTAAACCATTAATAAACACTATTTAGTTGGTTATTCGAACACAAAAGATTCGTAAATAACCTACAGTTCTCTGTTTACACACTAAACCATTAATGAACAACATTAGATGCCTGTCGAAACACTAAACCCTTAGAGAGTAATATTTTTTTTTAATTCGCTTAGTGGGGGGTGGAGTCCAACTGGGTCCACATGGCACGGCGGCCACTGATTGGCCTATTGTAGCCTGCCCCGGGTGATTATGATGATGGAGAATTTGGCGGAAAGAAGATTGGTAGGGGAAACCGAAGTACTCTGAGAGAACCCGTCCCAGCATCACTTTGTCCACCACAAATCCCACTTGACCAGACCCGGGATCGAACCCGGGCCACCGCGATGGGAAACTAGCGACTAGCTGCTTGAGCTATGAAGCGCCCTAACGCTTACAGAGTACCGTGACTCGTATTATAGCTAATTAAGAGATGGGCGCAGGGCGTCAGTACAATTGTAACAATAAAATGTGCCACATAATTAACTGAGTAACAGTAATAAGTCGAAATAATAACAATTACTGTTATGAATGCAAGCAATAATTTCTGCCTCTCTCCTCCCTAAAAGACTCGTATCCACAATAAAGGATTATCAGTATAATCGTATTCAATAATGGAAAGAAAACAATTCGTATGTACACATACGTTTATTCCAATGCCTGTGCAATTTCCGCGCTTGTAATCACACATTAATGTGGGTTTCTGCGTATGGAAATGTGATATGATACGCTTGCAAATGTCAGATTACGTATTAGCCTGTCGTGGCTTCCCTTCAACAGAATGAAAAGCATTCTCGGCGCAGCCATATCTTCAGAAGCGTTCAGCATTTCTGATCTGTCGCTAATATTGTCCACATTCCATCTACACGGAAACAATTGGCTCTGCACTGCAGCTCGACGGGACAGGAAGTGAGCAATACGCTCTCACATGTGACGTACCAAATGAAGACAATTCGGTCTGGACAACCTGACATATCAAGAGAACGGTTTAATGACTCTAGACAGCTCTGACATATGACACAGCAGAGTCTGCTTTACCGTTTCTCACGGTGTTGTCGCTTGCAGATTTCTTATACTTTTTCTTCTACCCTGAAGATGGGGGCGATACGTTCCTCCGAAACGTCGGTTAACACCACATATACACGGTGCCAAATCCCAGAAGACTGCTTTCTATCTTAAATTTGTCAGGTATAACCTCAAAGTTTCTCTCAATCGTAACATTGGTTACTTAATCATAGATTCAACACGTAAGAATAAAGTTGCATTTAACCGAGAAATGCCTCTCCAACGCCAAGGGTTATATTGATTGCTCCCATAGCGATCACTTTGTGGTATTTTGCACTGTAAAAATTAGAGATTCATCGACATTTCAGATCCTAGTCACATCAAGCTAATCCTGGTCAGAAAGCTTTACGCTTATGTTAAAAAGTGATTTTCTCTGCAAAATCCTTTGTCCCAGTCATAAAAGGATTTTATGGTCGTAACGACTGGTCCGGATTACGCATCATGAAACTGTAATACTATTTTCTGTCCGCCGTTTTCAGGTCCTTGTTAAATACGTGCTTGAAACCATTCTCTTCTGCTACTGCATATTCAGGCTTTCTGCCCTCTGCGATTGGCATGCTGATAAGCAAGATTCTGCCTTTACAATATTAACTTCGATTTCGTTTCAAACTTCAGGCGGCAATGTGGGAACCCCCGGAATTCATCCCCTTTAGAACTTTCCCAGCCAAATTAACTTTCAAGGTCGAGGTTGGAATCCTGCAAGTTTCACTACATCTGCTAAAACCCACCGTTCCCGCCCTGCATGTCTTCACGGCTTTATCAATTTCTGCTTGTGTCCTTGTTCCAGTGGGGTTCAGTCATCGCGACTTACACTCGTCACTCATGGAGCTGAGCCCTTCTTTAGAAGCTGCCGATTGTGCAGCTACTCAAGAATTTCCTAGCATTTCATGGAAACCCGAAGGTTTATTACAGTGTTCACAAGAGCCATCAACTGGTCCCTATCCTGAGCCAGATAAATCCAATCCATACCATGCCATTCTATCTCTCTGAGATCCATTTTAATATTGTCCACCCACCTGCACCTTGGTCTTCCCAGTGCTCTCCTTCCTTCCGGTTTTCCAACCAATATCCTATACTCATTTCTCCTCTCCCTCATTCGTGCTACATGCCCTACTCACATCATCCCCCTTGACTTGATCATTCTAATTATACTTGGGGAAGCGAGTGCTAATTTGCAGCTTATCCCAAGATGGCATTGGTACGAGTCGGAAAACGCAGAAAGTGCGGTTTAATAATACCGACTTATATGTCAGTATCTGAAGGGGTACGTAATTGCATATATTTGTTGACTGCCATAGCTTGTGGGCAATATTTCACTCCAGAAATTACTACTGCCCTTATCTGCCGTCTTATCTTATCTTGATTTCCACGCGAGACACGACTGTATTCATTTGAGCAGTGCACTACAATTTGAAATTATAAATAGGGCCTGACAGAGCCGCACATATCAGTTCAAATCATTTGCCTAGTCATAATTAGGGAAATGATGTGACATATTAGCTCAAAACAAAAACTGCGGGACCAGAGAAACTGCTGCTGCTAGCGAGCGGCTCTGGGCAACTGCTCGGTAAACATGTTCCCGCTGCAAAGGATACGCACGCAACAATAGATGTGTTGCTGGAAACAGTGTTTTCTACTCAGTCCCTGCAAACGGGCAACCTAGTCAGTTCTGTACGAGAGTCTCTGAGAAGTTCGTGTGGAAGGGAGCCGCCGTTCAGAGAGGACTAGAGCGCTGAAGCTGAAAAATCTCCACTTTCAGAAGCCGTTACCAGGGAAGAGCTAGCGACCACACAAGAGCCTGGAAAAGACAGCGGGTGTTGTGGTCATGCATGAATTGTGCAGGTAGAGGTGGTGCTGTGCTTGTAGTTGCAAGTGGTGTTCGTAAGTGGTCAATAAATCCTGTATCCAATCCAAATCCCAGTCGAGATTCATCCACATCACGTGACAATATGATTTAGACAACTCTTCCATATACATTACGCCTGTATATAACGAGCCGGGATAGCGCAGTCGGCATGGAGACTAGCTACGAGCTGGACGACCGAGGGTTCGGAAGTCAAATACCGGTAGGGTAAATACTTTTGTCTTCTCCACGTCGTCCTGACCGGCTCAGTGGTTCACCCAGCCTCCTATCCGATGGGTACTCTTCCCCAGAGGCTATAGCTGCCGTGGCGTGAAGCTGACCACTCATCTCCAACTACTGCCGAGGTAGAGAAAATATGGATCTATACATCCACTCCCCCTCTACGTCTTCACGGCGCAGTGCTTAATTAGTTGAGCACAGGGACAACTTCCCCCCCCCCTTGGCACTACAGCCCCAGTGGGCCTAGTCCTACCTCCATGAACTTCTCCGTTCACTTCGGTTTTTCTGGATCTTACACATTCGGTAGGACTCCTTGGGCGGGTCATCAGCTCGTCGCAAGGTCCCTACCTGTACACAAACACAGACAAACGCACGCACACAAACTAAACATCCATGCCCTGAGTGGGATTCGAACCCACGATCCCGGTTTCCAAGCGGGCGAAGACAGTACATGCCTTAGACCGCTCGGCTACCGTGACCGGCCGTGTATAAGAATTCAGTCCGTACCTCACAGGAAACAGATCCGAACCCACGATCCCGGTTTCCAAGCGAGCGAAGACAGTGCATGCCTTAGACCGCCCGGCTATCGTGACCGGCACGGGGACAACTTTACCTTCCCTGTATTAGGATGAGATGGGTGGAAACGTGTGGCATTGTGGTCTAGAGTACAGCGCAGCCATGTGCTCTGCAATTTTGTAAATTCCTCAGTGGATTGGAATTTTGTTTACTGCTGATGTAAATTTTGTAGCAGGACGTTTCGATCTTCTCTCTCCTTCACATCATTAAATGTGCAATCTCACGAATTTAAGTCTTGTAAGCATTTAGCTCTGCGCTCCTTTATGTTAATAACTGTCCCTGTTTCTTATCTCCACAACTTAATGTAAACATGGTGTCCCAGAATAATGCTATGCATAGCTTTGTTCACAGCTGCTGATGGAGTCTAGGCTCTAGCGGTGACATTTTGAACCTCTCAAATAAAAACATTTCAGTATCTGTTCAGTAAACTTATTCAATTAAAGGCCGTTCCATAGCTCAAGCGGTTAGTCGCTAGCTTCCCACCGCGGCGACCCGGGTTCGATCCCGGGGTCTGGTCAAGTGGGATTTGTGGGGGACAAAGTGACGCTGGGGCGGGTTTTCTCCCAGTTCTTCGGTTTCCCCTACCAATCTTCAGTCCACCAAATTCTCCATCATCATAATCACCAGGGGCAGACTACAATAGGCCAATCAATGGCAGCCGTGCCGAGTGGACCCAGTTGGACTCCCCCCCCCTAACGCGAAGCTTATGTAATTAACAAACTCAGTTAATGCGTAAATATTTGTCTACGTATCTTCTTCAAAATCGAAAGGGAAGAAACAAATGCATTCCGATAATAATGTCCCGTTTAAGTTACCTTACAAACCTATCAATCAGAAATTATTTGTGCCGGTCACGGTAGCCGAGCGGTCTAAGGCATGCACTGTCTTCGCTCGCTCGGAAGCCGGGATCGTGGGTTCGAATCTGTTTCCTGTGAGGTACGAACCGAATTCTTATATATTATTCTTATACACTGCCGGTCACAGTAGCCGAGCGGTCTAAGGCATATACTGTCTTCGCTCGCTCGGAAGCCGGGATCATGGGTTCGAATCCCACTCAGGGCATGGATGTTTAGTTTGTGTGTGTGTGTGCGTTTTTCTGTGTTTGTGTACAGGTAGAGGCCTTGCGACGAGCTGATCACCCGCCCAAGGAGTCCTACCGAATGCGTTAGATCTAGAAAAACCGAAGTGAACGGAGAAGTTCATGGAGGTAGGCCTAGGCCCACTGGGGCTGTAGTCCCAAGAAAGAAAAATATTACGAGGTATATTTGAGCACCACGTTGCATTCATTCGCCTCTGTCGTTAATGCAACTTAAAAATGTTCACAATCTCTCTTAAATTTAAAATAATATTGAAATCGCATTGAATTGCTGCATTTCGAGCTTACTTGGCCAATTTCACGCAATTGTTCATCTCCTGAAACCGTCACGCAGCCCTGGACCATAAGTCAATATATCTCCGTTCTGAGTCACCGTCTTTTTGCGGCGTCCATGTTTGTGTCCATTTCGTGTATGTTCTCATTAGCTGTAAGCAGTAAAAGGAAAATAACACGGAACAAACATTTTTAATTTACATTAAAAACGGCGGTGAATGAGTTAGTGATATTGGTTCTAGTAATTTATTAAATATTTCCAATATCGAGAAATGCGAATGCTAATCACATCTGTATCTCGTGACGTAAGGTGCAATTATTTGATAAGGCCGACGATTTCAGCTTCAACTGCATGCAGAGTGATGTGTACACTTGGCAGAACAGAAATACGCTCCCCCGATGTTTTAGTGCAAACGCTGAGTGCCAAGGAACGTTGCTGTGTGACGTCATACTGTGTTACAATTGTGGGGAGTTCAGTCGACACAACACACACAGAATTATAACTGATTATACGTTGTTAATATTCACATTTTACAATTTACATCAATACTACATGTCCAATTATATTTCTTATATTTATGTCTTTCCGATATTACACCGCCGCTATATCCAACAAAACGGAAGGCTAATTGGATTGGTCATGTTTTACGCAGATACTGCCTTCTAAAAGAAGTTATTGAAGGAAAGATAGAGGGGCGGATAGAAGTGACCAGAAGACGAGGAAGAAGACGTAAGAAGATGCTGGATGACCTTGGGAACAGAAGAGGATACTGTCATTTGAAGGAGAAAGCTCTAGATCGCATTATGTGGAGGAATTGTTTTGGAAGAGACTTTGGACCTGCCGTGTGACAGATTACTGATGATGATGATGATGATGATGATGATGATGATGATATCCAACATCTTCCATTTACCACATATTCCTAATCTTATTTAGGCGAACCAATTTGACGAAAACTTCCTATGTAAATGTAAGTTTTGAGGTTTTCACGGCGGTGACTATGAAGAATTCTGTCCTCTTGGTCGTGGCGTCATGTAGATATTGTGTTAACCGACGTTTCGGAGGAACGTATCGCCTCCATCTTCAGGGTACAAGAACTCCGCGAGCGACGAACCAGTGTGAGAAAGTGGTTGCAGCCACATCTTAGAAGACGGCGTTCTTCACTATGTAAATTTTAACCAATGTACAGATTCAGCAGAAAGATGATAATGAATATACCAAATTTCTGAAGATAAACAAAATAGTCGAAACATTTAGCTAGATATTATAAACATGTTGTATCGACGGAATTCCTGACAGATGTCTCAATATCTAATTTATTATAGAAATGAGGACAGAGATTTACCACCTCCGCATTATGCATGAACCGTATGCAAATAATTGCCAATGAGCTGTGTTAATATTGTTGTAAGTGAGATTCTGGCTGGAGATCTCAGAGAAAGAGCCTCCTCTTAGCACGTTCTTAGACTCCTGTTGTCTGTTAGATTTAATTAACTTGTGTAGCTGGCGGCGAATTCTCTGCTTGTAAGTCAGTCTTTGCTTTGGTTTGATATCGTGTGAAATGAGCAATTATCATTATTTCTCTACTCCAATGTATCTACAGACAGAACATTGACTACAGAACCACACTACTAACAAAAGGCCTCTAAATATTTTGGATGGTGTGTACAAATTACTTATAAACTAGGAAATAAAATATGTGGTATGAATCTGTGTATGCCATCAGCCATCAACGACAGAAAGTATTTCAAACATGTACACAATCAGAATATACTCTCCGATTTCCTACTTGCATCCCCTAATTAAACTACGTTTCTTATTTTGAGAAAATATAAACAAGCTTATGAAATCAGCTTGCTGCCTATTGTGTGCCAATTCAACTCTCGTTGCTAGGCAACTGCTCGGCTAACGCGACGAATACACACGCAACAATAGAATTGTTGGACGCGTTGTTTTCTTTGTCACTAGGGAGTGTTGAGAAGCAAGACAATAATATCTTTAACAACGAGTAGGGTGGACACGTGGAGGATTTCAGACGGGCCCTTATACCCGTTGAAATATTTCACAGTGCAACTGTGTAGAGAATCTTGGGAATCATTGGCCCAATAGCGTCAGCTTCATCTAGAGTGAGTGAAGCTTAATGTGTCGCTGTGTTGGGGATGTTAAGTTGCTTGTAGGCAGAAGTGGCCCTTAGAGCTACCGATACAAACCAGCGGAGGATGGGTGCCCCTTGCTTACAGCCGAGAGACCATCACTTGACTTGCAGAGGGAACGGAATCACAAGGAGCAATTCAATTAGAATGAGGCTTCGCTATCCGTTGCTGCCACGTGACAGATAACACCGCTCATTTGTTCAGAATGTGCCCTAACGGGTTCTTGAATGGAAGAAGACGCGACCGTGCCTGTCTCTATTCAAGGGTTTCATGAATATGGAACTCAATTCCTTCAGCACTGATTTCAATTTTACAAGTTATGAAGAGAAATATGTATCTATATTGTGTGGAGTGACAAAATATCAGAAAAAATATGTAATATTTGAGGCTCTCAAAGCCGTAGTTATGAAGAGTTATATATCCTGGGACATAACGCCGTGTAGCCCGTTGAAAGTCAACCGACATTTCGGAGGAATATTTCGCCGTCATCTTCAGGGTCGAAGAATAATCCAAGTGTGAAAGCAGATGACAAGCAGATGGTTGACTTTTAACCGAACTCTATGGCGTCATGACTCAGAAGACAGAACTTCACCATAAAAATAAGATATATGATATGATTAAACCTGTGGGCTTATTTTTATAATATGAAATTTTCTGTGTTCAAGTATTACATTTTAATAAATTTCATACGAACGTCATTGTTTCGAAACGGGTGCTTCCTTCTTCACTATATCAGTGGTATTTTGCACTTTGCCATTTCTAAACCAAAGACTTGCAACACCCCCCCCCCCAGATTAAACATAAAAAATCCTATAAAAAGCGGAAAATAAAAAGTAACAATGACGAAGATCTCAGTCTCAAAACTAAACAGTTTCTTGTTGCCCTCTGTTACGTATCATGACAATTCTCTTTTTCTGTATTACTTTACTACGCGGTCAGTATCTACAGCCTTGAAATTTGGATAACTGATATTCCATACTCTAGAGCGTCGAATCTTAAGACGAAAATGAAGTGGAAAGGATTTAGAAGGAAGCGGTTTTGCCCTAGCTGACGAACTACCCAATATTTGAGTGGGGCGAATCGTGAAAAACCCCAGCAAGGATAGCCGATATCCCCGAAGAGATGCGAAGGAAGTACCTTCCGAATACGAACCACTGAGGCACCCGCTCGCTGTCACTTCCGTCATGAGGCACAAGCAGTGCATAAACTGCATAATGAGGAGTTTTATAACTGGTACTCTTCGCCAAATATGATTAGAATCATCAAGTCAAGGAGGATTCAATGGGTAGTGCATGTAGCACAAATGTGGAGGAGAGTTGGGAAATGTAGGAGGAAAGAGACCACTAAGAAGACCAAGACGTAGGCGGAGGATAATATAAAAATGGATCTTAGAGAGATAGAATGGGGTGGTAGGGACTGAATAAATCTGGCTCAGGATAGGGACCAGTGGAGGGCTCTTGTGAACACGGTAATGAACTTTCGCGCTCCATAAAATATTCGGAAGTTCTTGAGTAGCTGCACAATTGGCGGTTTCTCAAAAAGGGCTCAGCTCCATGAGGTTAGTTAAGTTGAGCAGTGCATATAACTCAAATATGAAACAATAATAACTAAGTAATAACGGGTGATAACAATAATCAATCTTAAACCGCTTTCTAATTCCAATCTAATTCCATTGCCTTCAAAAGAAGTGAACAAAAAATTGACGTGGAACAAAACGCAAATTTTGTGAGCGTGATCTGATTTCATTAAAAAATTACATTGAAAATTGTTTATAGTCTGAAATATATTTAAATTGTACGGCTTTTAGGAAGCCCGATCTGCTTCCGTTGTCAGGTGTAAAGTTTTCGTATTCAGCTGAGCCCGTTAGAGAGAACCCTGTGTTCCCGATTAGCTCTGTCCAACGAACAAAAGCGAGTATGATGCTTTTACTTCTGATGAAGGCAGCAGCTCCAGGCACGAACATTCCAAACGTCCACTAGGGACCTTTAAAAATTAATAATGAAAGAGGAAGTATTTAAAGGGAATGACGAACTGTTATCTCTCGTGTGAAACACAATTACCGCGACAAAGCACGCACATTTTAAGGCATTTAATGGCGTGACTGTTGCCTGAAGTACAAGTCCCCAGGCTGGACGTGCAGGCAGAAAGACGCGCCGACGTGCGATGACGTCACAGGCCTGTCTCTTCTCATGTAATGGAGAATGAGGCAGACATGTTCCCTTGTGATTTGTAATGAAGCAACAGTTACTATGCATTCCTTGCGCAAGAATTCATAAAGTAAACGCAGAATGGTGATATCTATAACAAAATGAATGCATAGATGCGATGTCTGTCCATCAGAATGTTTCGTGTACAAGAATACAGGTTTCATTGCAATCCACTTTGATACTGGGATTCACTTTAAATCTTGTTTTAAATTTTTTTCTTAGAAACTTGTGCGTCGACCTAACCCCCCTTTAAGTTACATAAAATATAAATTAAAATTGATTCAATTTTAAAAACAGGCACTCGTCTTACGAAACATCTGTACATGGCGTGAAGTACGGGCGTCATTAAGATCTAAAAATTCAACTGCAAATATTTCCATATGCGTTAAATATGTAACAATTCACATAGTAAGTTATTTAATTGCAAGATTTGAGGTTCTCTCAGCGGTGGTTACGAAGAATTATATCTTCTGGGATACAACGCCGTGTAGTCCGTAGAAAGTCAACCGACGTTTCGGGAAAAGACGCAGAGATTTCCTTGCTGCCTGCTTCATACTGTTTTCTTATTTTGTTTATTATTCGACCCTGAAGATTGAGGCGACATGTTCCTCCGAAACGTCTCTTGGCTTTCAACAGAACTACACGACGTTGTATTCCAAAAGATAAAAAGGTTATAATTCCTGGTACTCATTTCTGTTAGAGGTTGAGTCGACCCCAGGGTCATAGTGCGGCCGGAAGGATTATTTCAATTGAAAAAGAATCCAGTGACCTAATGAGAACTTGAACCCGTAACCTTCCGGCTTGTAGCATAATGCCTCAAGCAACTACGCCATCGCGTGCCCTTGTAGTCTTGCAATATTCTTGGGGGTAAAGGGCGGCCGGCGCGTAGGGCTGACAACCTTGACGCCAGCTATGAGCAGATTGTCTAGAAAATGTGGGACCCTCGCCGTCTCATAATCCTATGGGCCTCCACGGCCTGTTACAGGGATACCTTTACTTTTACTTACCTTTAAAACGGTGATAATCAGGGCCCGGATTTTGATGACTTGTCATCTTTTTTTCCTTTTATCATATGCGATGCTCTTAAATATATAAATCTCGGATATGAGCTGCTGGTTACAGAAATGTAAATTTTACAGGTAATTTTTTGTCATTTCTCTTTTTTTACATTTTTAGGTTCAAGTTCATTTTTTCATTTTGGCGGTAATTTTTTGGTAAATGTTTGGGATTTTAAGGGTATTTCTTGTCATTTTTGGCCATTTTAGGGAATTTTTCTTCATATGTTTTCTGAAATGCGAATAATATGGAAGCGAAGTGTTCTTTCTTTTCTCCTTTATTTAAGGGAAAATAATATTTACCCTTTCAACCACATGTTATTCTTATTAGGTCATTTTCTGGATTTTTTCGGTCATTTTATAGGTCATTTTTTAAATATTTTCAGGTCATCAAAATCTGGGCCCTGCAAATTACATTTTTGGGTCATATTTTAGGTATTTTTTTTTCTGGATTTTTTCGATAATTTTTTAAATATTTTCAGGTCATCAAAATCCGGGCCCTGGTTATAATATTTTTTTTTCCTCTGCGCTATTTATCTGATGTGACACTGACTTTCCAGGAACGGATTATCTTTTGCACTAAGCGAGCGTAGAAACTAACGCAATACATAAAACAACAATAACTGAAAGTAGAGAACTCCTTCACTCCATGCCCTTCTAGTAGTTATGACGTCCAGTAGTGAAACATCAAAGCCCACTGCTTTCAAAAGAATGGTTTCTGCTCAGTAACAACTTCGCGTGCAGTTTAAATGCTGCTTCTGTCGCTTAACCTGCTTTTGCCTGTGAATATCGAACCTCACGTACATTCATTTGTTCCCCTTGCTGAGCTGTTCCGCAGAAAGGCCCGGCCCTCTCGCGTTCCACTTTGCTTTCAGCATACACGCGCAGGCGACGTGACAGCTCTTGACAGTAAATAAAATTGATATAGAAGTCGTCTGCACATTTTACTGCAGACAGCAGTGACAGTCTCTCAGATGTACATACAGATGTCACCACACACCACAAGCGGGGCACAAAGTCACTTTTACAAATTCTTCGCACAGGAAAACCTGTATAAGGAAATTCTTATTCATCTGTCTGTCGTTTTCTTTTATCTTCGAAACTACAAAACTGACTCTGATTTCATTGGATTATAAGTAAACGTTGCAGGGGAAATTGTTTGTCTGTTTGTCCCAAACCACAAGAGTATCAAATCCAATTTTGTAAACTTACTTCATGGAGCTGAACCCTTCTTGTGAAGCAGCCAATTGTGCAGTTACTCATGAGCTTCACAGCATTTTATGGAACCCGAAGGTTCATTGCCGTGTTCACAAGAGCTCTCCACTTGTCCCTATCCTGAACCAGATCAAACCAGCCCATAACACCACAGCGTATATCTCTAAGATCAATTTTAATATTATCCACCGAAGTATTTCTTTGTCTTTCCTTCTGGCTTTCCCACCAGTATCGTATATGTATTCCTCTTCTCCCCATTCGTGCTACATACCCTGCCGATCGCATCCTCCTGTACTTGATCATTCTATTTGTACTAGGCAAATAATGCAAGTTATGAAGCTCTTAATTATGCAGTCTTTTCCGAACTGCTCTCACTTCATCTCTCTTTGGTGCAAATACTCTCCTGGGCACCCTCTGCCACATTTTTAAAATGTTCTCAAAAGCCCCATTTTACGAAACAAGTGGTTAATGTCACAAAATTTGACAGACATGTTGGACTGACTGTAGCACTCTGGAATTGGATTTGGGGGACGCTCAATTCGGATCGCGGACGCGACCGTAATTATCCTGATTGGAATTTCGTGGATTTTTTTTCAGTCTCTCCAAATAAATTTCGAGGTAGTACCTCAATTAGTCTATGACCGTTTCTTTCCAAATTCTTTTCCAATTTATTACTCCTACTCTCATGCTACTACTTTAACGCTGTGCAACCTGCAGTAGTGAACACGCCTTGAGTTCATTCAGTAACCCGACCAGAAAATTTTGACCACATTAAAATTTACATCACACGTAAAAAATCTTCATAGAGAGTGGATTTCTTGAAGAAAATATACAGTAACGTCCAGAGTGTACAGTGGAAAGCGGGAAATATAGGCCGAATATGAAAACATGTGTAACTCGTTTCATCCGAGTTCGTCTATGCATTCTTGTTCTATGAAATTCACAACTTCACGACCTAAACTTGTGTGCATATGTGTGCGGGCTTGTGTGTGTGTGTAGGCGCAGATACGTAACTCATCTGCCACCATAAAATCTCTGGATTGACGTAGCGTTCTGAAGAGATCAGCAGCGGATCCAGAAACCCCGATCTGTGGGCCTTCAGCTCGCTGCACCAAAGCCTATAATGTTATCACATTTGAACGTAGATCACTCAGAGATGCTGTCAGAAGCATCGTGATGGATTGGCCTGTGAATAGCAAATACTGGCTTGTCAATGTTCCAGCATTTTACGACCTAAGGCGTGCGTCAAAAAATCGCCATAACGCTGGTTTCTTTCTCATAATGAAAATGGCGTTGCGCAATGACAATCACTTGCCTCGGAGCGTTCCAAGGCATCTTAAATGTTGTTTACGAAGTCGAGCGAGTGCCTAATGTCCCAAAGAGAACTCTAGCGAATTTAACGTTTGTGTTCCATCCAGATTAGAACGGATTAAGATATTTTATGATATTTTATTTTCAATAGTTCCGCCGATACGTAATTTCATTTCAGGTTTCTGTTTGTTGGGTGTCACATCTACATCCACAAGTCACTTAACAATATAAGTAGTCCAACAGAGTGGAAAAATTAACAAGCCTATGTAGCATACATAACCACACTGATAATAACACTACAACATCCTTACAAAGTGAACAAAAATACACTTAATAATCGCCCATCAAATGGAAAGAACTTTGAAGAAATCCAACAATGAGAAGTACTCTCAAGCAAATAACTCCTAAAGTAATGAATGAAGAACACAATGTAAATAACATTAAGATATTAATTCATTTTAATTATAAGCTTAATTAATTTTAATTAGAAAATATCTGTTTCATATATGTTATATGAGCCGGTCACGGTACCCGAGAGGTGTAAGGTCTTCGCTCGCTTGGAAACCGTGATCGTGGGTTCGAATCCCACTTAGGGCATGGATGTTTAGTTTATGTGTGTGCGTTTTTCTGTGTTTGTGTACAGGTAGAGGCCTTGCGACGAGCTGATCACCCGCCCAAGGAGTCCTACCGAATGTGTAAGATCTAGAAAAACCGAAATGAACGGAGAAGTTCATGGAGGTAGGCCTAGGCCCACTAGGGCTGTAATGCCAAGAAAAAAAAATATGATGTACGACTTTGACATACAGTGAAACAGTTTTAGCGAGATAGACAACGCCTGATGATGGCCGTATACAGCCGAAACATGTGAGGAAGTAGGGTGACTGGATAATAGGTGACATTTAAGAAGGAAGTGTATATAGAGAATGCGGTGTTGTATACTTACATTTCTTCTATGTAATAGCACGGAAAATAGTGGCTCCTTACTGCATTACATGAAAATTTTAAAATCTCAGAGCATGAATAAAATAAATTTAGAATGTCTTCTTGCCATTCTGAAGGTTCCGTCTCCGAAGCCAGTAAAGAGATTTCGAAGAAAATCGGTATTTGGTCTCTATATACCATCTGCTGATCCAAGTCAGTACGTAATAACTAATTTGCTATTGCCCAATTGAGCCTAAGCCACTTACATAACTCCCAGCATTTTATGGAATCAGGATATTCAGTATCATGTATGCAGTAACCCTCCAATATTCCCCTTCGTGAGCCAGATAAATCCAGTTCACAGCCCTTCAAATCTTATTTCCGTAAGATCCCTTTCAATATTGTCCCCCATGTACGTTTACGTATTACAAGTCTTCCCTTTCTTTCCGATTTTCTAACCAAAATTTTGCATGTACTTCTCATTTCTCCCGTGTGATAAAAACTAGAGCCATTCGTTCATATTATCCCTCTATGCTTTATAATAATATTTTTTATATGAGCAAAGGTTCCAGGCATGCAAAATAAAGTACGCTGACCATCTGAAAGAATCCACTCGCCCACATCCTTACAACATGCTTCGCAGATCCTACTATTTTCTTCTGCCCGAAATCTATTTCTGTTTTTGGATTTGAAATCAAACTTGTGCGAATGTGGGCATGAAACATAACTACTTATCCTACACGAATCATGTTTGGACGTGTCAGTTAACCAGCGTCACGACTATGAGAAATTTTGAGGTCGGGCCTTTGTCCGACACCCACCTACCCAACATAACTTCTTTTTTTCTTCTTGGCACTACAGCGCCCCAGTTGGCCTAGGCCTACCTCCATGAACTACGTTCACTTCGGTTTTTCTGGATCTTACACATTCGGTAGGACTCCTTGGGCGAGTCATCAGATCGTCGCAAGGCCTCTACCTGTACACAAACACAGAAAAACGCACACAAACATCCATGTCTTGAGTGGGATTCGAACCCACGATCTCGGCTTCCGAGCGAGCGAAGACAGTGCATGCCTTAGACCGCTCGGCTACCATGACCGGCTCAACATAACCTTACAATGACAAATTTTATAGATACCAAGCATAATGCTTTCTTTTGCAAGATAGTCTTATCGAATGTCGTTCTATACAGAGGAGAATCTAGAGATAAATTCCGAACGGTTTAACCAGAAACAGAGGTACAAAAGCACGTGAAACGTAATTAACGTCGCGTACTCTTACACCAATGTTATAGAGCCCCACAAACACATCACAAAGGGGGCTCAATATCTGAGTTCATTCCAGGAATACGTGCCATGCTTGCGTATCAACAACAGCCCTATGTGGTCTAAGATAATTATGTAGGATTGATTAGGGATGAAATTACTTCCCCTACACAAGCTGCAGCAGACACTCGTCCTATCGATACAGGATCAGTACATATGCACCCTCAGTCATACATATGTCATGAGGCCAGATTGGGCTCCATTGGCGCTCACATCGTCTAGCTCTGCTCAGTGGCGGGGCTGATGGGCCTAAAGTGAACAGGGTTAATTATTATACAATCTAACCTAAGAGAAATATTTCATGACTATAACAGGTCATGGGGACCCACAGGTTTGTGAGACGTCGAGGCTCCCACACTTTCTATAACAGAGATTCTCAACCGTCGAGCTGCGGCCCGGTACTTTGCCGCGAGAAGTTCTTCTGAAATTTGTCATTTTAGTTTTCTAAATGTTTTTCATCAATAAATGTTGTATAGCGGAAATATTCTGAGGAGAAAAATATTCGTGAATGTGACGAAAAGCTCAGATTCAGAAAGCCTAAATAACATAAATTATACCTAATATAAGCGACCAGGACGCTTATTTTTAAACATGGAAATATTCATGAATGATTGGGAATTTTCAGACATCGAAATCTTTCAACATTCGGGAAAAGGAATACCGCTCTTTATGACCGATTATAAAAATTGCCTGTAAGCGGATTACAACAATGAGCGGCGTATTCTCTGGTATCGAAACTGAACGAAATAACATGCGACCCGGCTGAGAGAAAAATTTGGGATTATTTTATATTATCAAAACTGGAACGGGCCATAGCCCCACGAGTATATGAACTGCTTTATGGAATCAAGGTTTGGATCTAGTCGGGAAAATATTTTTTCCCTTCTTTACTGTATTCTTTATCATATTGTAGCATGCAGCCCTGTTGCTAATTAATGACTGGAAACAACGACCATTACTAACTAATGGCAGTAAAAAGTAACATATGAATGATGTTCTCTACTCGGTCCGAGTAATAGCTACGTGAAGCAACAACATAACAGTTGCAAAATGTTTTCTATGCTGTCCGTGTCGAGGCTGTATAACAAGAAGCGGCCTCGATTGCGAGGGAGCCTTGAGACGTCATTGAGAAGAGCAGGAGGTTGGTGTGAGTTGACCGCCAGCCCGGGAGTTAGTAGGAGCAATGATTGAGTGGTGAAACGGTCGTCGGCCAGTAAGGACGTGAACATGGAGACAGAGGAAGCTACGGAGTTGGAAGCCGTTACCAGGCGACAACCGATGAAGATAGAGCAGACTGAGAGGATTAATGCGAGCTGTAATGAATTGC
Organism: Cryptotermes secundus; assembly: GCF_002891405.2. Classification (NCBI taxonomy): domain Eukaryota; kingdom Metazoa; phylum Arthropoda; class Insecta; order Blattodea; family Kalotermitidae; genus Cryptotermes; species Cryptotermes secundus. Next base: position 2,050,011 of record NW_019739229.1, read on the forward strand.
ACAGTGCGTGAATGAGCGATAGAGCGTATAGTTACTTGTAGTTACGTACTCTATGTCTTCAGTGAATCCAATTACCAACGCAAACTCCGTCTGTAGTCACTCATACATGTGATCATATTTTCAAGGCCATCTCTTTATCAAAACACTTTTATACCTTACAGCTGAAAACACCAAATATTGTATTTGTACTTTTCCTTTTAATTAAGATTCTACTAGTTCTTTTCATCTAACTTTTCTTGTATATTAAGAATTTATTTAATTGTTTTTACTTTCATTGCCCCTTTCTTCAGATGTAGAATTTTTTCTCTGAAATATTCTTCCTTCTTTAGATTGAACTTTCGTTTTAAGTTGACAGTCGCCAAAGGATGTTATAGAGCATTTTAAGTACTCGTGATCCTTACGTTTCACAGGAGGCCCGGACTACTTTTCATTGGCATGAAGCCTAGAGCCTTCCCTTTGATAATCTCTCTCCGTCTCTTATAAAATGTGATTCCAAGCTAAATGTCGAAATTCGGTACGAGACATCCGTTAAGAAGCAACGTTAAGGTATCTTAATTTTTTCAGATGTCGAAGAAATCCAAACTCTTCCTCTTTCCGATAACAGAGGAACCGAAGTACTCGTATGTAACTTTGAAGTGCGAACAGAACCTGCAAATCTGAAGGCCGATCGGTCGATCTGGTAATTCTTCTCCTTCATAGAACACGAAGTTTTATTTCCGTATTCACAAAGCAGCCTACTGCGTCATCCTATTCTGATGTAATTCAATCTCGTGTACAGTCGCAGAACTTATTTCTCTCCTGTCGACATTAACAACGCCCTCCAATCTGTGACCGTGGTCTCTTATTTTCTCTGATATCCTGACGAAATTACATCGAAGAAGCATTTCTAATCCTCCAACGTGTACTATAAGACCAGCTCATCTTCTCTCTAATTTTATCACCCAAATATTGCGATGAAGATTATAATTTACGAAGCTCCTCATTACGAAGGAGCCAGGGTAACGCAGCCGGTATAGCGACTGGCTACGGGATGGACGACTGAGGGGTCGGAGTTCGAGTCCCGGTAGGGTCAAGAAATTTCTCTTCTCCAAATCGTCCAGACCAGCTCTGGCGTCCACCCAGCCTCGTATCCAATGGGTACAGGGGGCTCTTTCTCCAGGGGTAAAGCGGCAGGGGCTTGAAGCTAACCACTCACCTCAAACTAGTGCCGAGGTCAAGAAAACGTGGATTTGTGCATCGACTTTCCCATACGTCTTCATGGCGTAGTTTTTAATTCGTTGAGCACAGGGACAGCTTTACCTTTACCTTATTATGTATTTCTCTCTATAAATCTTCTGCTTTCACTCTCTTGCGTTCAACTGTTACCATTTTCATCTCGGGGTGTCCTCACGTTTGTTCTTGCCTCTGAATGGGGAACCAAGTTTCAAACTCATATAAAATAAAATAAAATAAAATAAAGTTTTGCGGAGGCCCGATGAAAACCCAGCAGTGAATCATTTACCAATGCTTCGACTGCGAGAACAGCCTGTTAGCAAATTAATACGAGCAGAGTTCGGCCAAGCCTCACATTTGCACAACTCAATTTGTACCAATATAGAAACAGCAACGGAAGTAGATTACTCACGAACTAACGAAATTACATTAACTGAAGGGAGTGTTTAGTGGATTCAGTAACTAAGTCCAAGTTGAACCAAGCTACGACACACACAACGCCCTTCAGAAATGGAAGGAGGGATAGCAATATCTTACAGCCTATACCCAAGATGTATACTGCATGAACATTAGCACACCGTAACAGCCCATGACAATAACATCCAAAATACAGTACATTACTACACCACAAGCTCCAGCTTGAGAGACGCTACACGACGTGGCTTCCCACAATTATTCACAATATACGGAAAACTCTTAACATTACATAAGCAACTTCAACATCATATTACATAATCTTAATCATTTTAATATATTTATGTTTTAATTGTATAACTTTCAGTTGCATTCCCAAGGCTACATCTCTTAATATAATAGTGTTCCAACAAATTATTCATCTTCGATAAATATTACATGCTAAGACGTTTAATTCAAATTCTTTTTGTACCATTAATATTTTGAGAAATCCAATATTGTAATTCTTACCTTATAATTCAGCCATAACTTTATAACATGGACGTGTTGCACTAAATATGGATCCATATTTAGGGGTTCAATAACTTTAGGCGTACGACCATAATACTGCCTGATGGTGGTCCCATGAGGACTGAAACATGTTGCGGTAAAAAATAAAATTCAATCTGAGTTGACTGATTGATTGATTGATTGATTGATTGATTGATTGATTGAT
>NW_019739229.1:2052363-2084713 GCF_002891405.2 Cryptotermes secundus
GGTGGTCCCATGAGGACTGAAACATGTTGCGGCAGAAAATAAAATTCAATCTGAGTGTTGATTGATTGACAGATTGGTTGTAAAACCACCTTACCTTGCCATATATATGAAAATGACTAAGCACGTATATTTAAGCAATCGTCTATCGAAATAAAACATTGCTTAATATAATCTGTCCCACATACAGAGTGAAAATAATTTTTCTCTCTCCCTGTTTCCAGAAGTTCCGAAGCTGTCTCTAAAACCGCTCATAAATGTAACAACGAAATAAACCACAGGAATTCAATGTACTAAACTTTACGCAGATTTCAGGATTAAAAAGTTGTTGTTTGACTTGGTTTTGTACCAATGAAGCAAACACGAAATACAACTAGATTCCAAAGGGTTCTGACGATGGTGGATGACACACAGAACTACTGCGTTTTTAGATTTTCTCCATTTTCCGGAATTCTAGGTAATAGAGGGCACGACGTTTTGGAAACTGGATCTGTTTCCGTTTTCATGTGAGAAAGGAAGACACCTACTCAGTTGGGCCCCTTAGAAAGAGTTTAAAAGAGCTCCAGTGATTGAGATTTGCTCTTTGAATTGTCTTCTTTTCTTACCTGAAGACGGAAGCAGATCCAGTTTCCGAAACGTCGTGTCCTCTGTTACCTAGAATTCCGGACGATGAAAAAAATCCAAAACCCCAGTATATCTATACTTACTTACTTAATCGTGGAGCTGAGCCCTTCTGGAGAAGCTGCCAATTCTGCAGCTACTCAAGAATTTCCCAGCATTTTATGGAAACCGAAGGTTCATTACTATGTTCACAAGAACCCTCCACTGGTCCCTACCTGAGCCAGATCAATCCAATCAATACCATCTTATCCTATCTCTCTAAGGTCCATTTTAATATTGTCCATCCACCTACGCCTTGGTCTTCCCAGTGGTCTCTTTCCTTCTGCCTTTCCCACCAATATCCCCAGTAAATCCGTACGAGATATAGCGTTTAGCATGTCACAGACTTTACTCGAAATATCAGTTTTAAAATTTCATGCTGTCGCTTTCTTAACAATTTATTTACCAATTTCCATATTAAGATTAAAAATTCTTTAACATACTGATAAATGTTCCAAAAACAATTAAATCTATGGAAATAGGTATTACCATCATCAGTTCTCACTAGCATCATTGCCAAACATACAATTTCTTTTCGCGCCATAGCTCAAGCGGTTAGTCGCTGGCTTCCCACCGCGGGGCCCCGGATTCGATCCCTGGTCTGGTGAAGTGAGATTTTTGGTGGACAAAGTGGCGCTGGGGCAGGTTTTCTCCGAATACTTCGGTTTCCCCTGCCAATCTTCATTCCACCAATTGCTCCACAATCACCCTCACCTATCATCTGGGGCTGGTACAATAGGCCAGAAGTGGCCGCACTACAAGGGACTTAGTCCCACCCCACTAGTAATAAAAAAAATACAATTTTTTTTTAGTCGCTACTCAACCCTCTAAATGCCCTGCTAGTATCTTAAATATTTGGCCGGAATTAGAAAGACATCCGTATCACGTGGTATCATCAAAGGGCTGAGAATATAGACCTTAACTTAACAATGCCTACACTGCCGTGGGCTAAACTCGCATGCCAGAACACAGGGTTTATACAGCATCAGAACACAGCCCAGAGCTGGATGTCAAATGTCAAATTGACATGTGTCAGTTAAAACAGATGAGCATACAGAATACTTCAATTATGCTTGTAATGAGAACAGGCAGGTGAGCTGGTTGGTGTGCCACTTATGGCAGTCACCTATTCGTGAAGCTGACACGACGGTAGGTTCCCAGAGATACACAGTAACGCGGGGGGGCAGGAGGTGAGGGACGGATAAACAACAATTAACTTCCTAAATTGAGAATTGAATCTGAGGAAAATCAGGAACAGTCCAATTCAGAAAAGAAATATGTTATCTAGAAGTAAAGCAGACTTGCTATGTGAGATGGGCCAATTCTTTTGAAACCACATATTTTTACAGACTCCTAAATATAAAAGGCCCCCATTAATATTTCAGCATTTCGCAATCCTTGTTCTGTACCTATACTCTGCTTTTTTTTTTTCACATAGCGGATCACTGCTGCCATACCGAATTTTTTAGTAGCAATCACACCCGAACTGTTTTTAAAACTCTCACGGATGCAATAAGAGGAAACAGCAACTTTTTATATAGACAGAGGGTCGGCTCAACAAACATATTCTTTTACATAGCTGTATAGATATACGGTCTGCTCACACTCTAAATTTCTATAATATTCGGTACAGTCTGTAGAAGATATTTATACTATTTCTTTCCTTAAGCGCTTCAGATCTTCGCTTAGTGAGGGGCGGAGTCCAACTGATCCACTCGGCACGGCGGCCACTGATTAGCCTATTGTAGCCTGCCCCGGGTGAGTATGATGATGGAGAATTTGGTGGAATGAAGATTGGCAGGGGGAACTGAAATACTCGGAGAAACCTGCCCCGGCGCTACTTTGTCCACCACAAATCCCACTTGACTAGACCCGGGATCGAACCTAGGCCGCTGCGGTGGGAAGCCAGCGACTAACCGCTTGAGCTATGGCACAGCCTCGCTTCATATCTTTCTACTGTGTTTGATTCGAAACTCTCATAGATTAGGACACGTAGCAGATGCTTAATTTAGTAAAGTTCTTGGACGTTTCGGATGGAATTACTCTTTCCATCTTCAGAGTTGAGTTGTGTTTGCTATTTCTTTTTGATGATATTTTCCTTATTATTCAGCCCTTAAGAGGGAGACGGTACAGTTCTTTAAAACATCCGAAAACTTATACCAGATTATATGGTGTCACATCCCAAAAGAGTGACTATTCTTGTTAGTATTACAACAATATTTCGGAAATTATCCTGTAGTATATTTCTTCTGCTCGTTTTTCTAATTTTCTCCCCTTCCAACTCGTTTTAAAAATGCAGCACCTTGATTCCTCTGTCAATCACAAAATCCTATTTCAGACCTGCCCCCCCCCTCCAACCTCCGTCTCTGCTACTCTCCATTCTGCAGGGTCACAGCCCTGTGATCTTTTTCACGATCCACCTTCACTCACTGCGTCCCTTCATGTAGCAGACCCCTCAAATTGAGTTCAGCCCAGTTGGAGGAAGGATGACGCCTTTGGCTACTTGCGCCTGTGTGAAACCTAAAAGCTTATAAAACGTGAAAGCACAATTGGGGGGGAAATAATTAAGACCTAAACATTATTCAGAAATAATATAAATGTAGGACTGAACGCTGCATTATACATAAAACAATAAACAGCATCTGCAATACCGTTATCTCTCTTTTCATGATTACTCGATTTACCAAATTTCGCTGTAACAAAGCTTGTTAATTTTGGCTCTTCACTTAACGAACTTCAGTTTCGCTACAGTGAACTACTTTGTTAGTAGGTTTGGTGACTTCTACATATAAATTGACCGGAATTTCATTTTAAATGTACGAATTTTCGCCTTAGAAAGTTTTAATGGGACGAACTACCTCTGTTACTTTACGACTGGCGGTTTACCGTCAATCAGTTCGTCTTGGCGACGAGCCCCTTGAGACTCACGACCAGGATTTTTATTTTCCAACTGAACACTTGCGGTTATAGTCCTCATGTAACAGCCTCTCTGACGGGAGACAGGGTCTGTCGTTTACAATTGCTGCTGGTCCTCGCCAGCGCAGTTATCCTCAGGTCTGAGTCCCGCGGGACTCATGACCATATATTACTGTCTCAGCTTCGAGACTCCCCCAACCTGGAGGGGCAGGTCGCTGTATTTATATCCACCAGGAACAGGGTGGCCCGGTTATACCACCAGGCACTGGGTTCCCTTTTCATCGCCTCCTACAACACGCAGAGCTACGGTGGAGGTATTCGACCCCGCCTCCACAAGGGAGAAGTTGAGATGCAGGCCCTTGTACATACATTTACATATATATTATGGCGTATAGATCTGTTGCTAAGCGATGACTATAAACAGCGGCGGTTTCTGGGATATTCGCAAGCAGCAATAAAACAATGGTGATATACAACTCGTTTCTAAGCAACGGATCGGTAAACTGGCGTCTATAAAATTGGGTTATTGTTGAAAACGGTGTTTTCTAATCGATCCGTGCAGAGTGGCTATAAAGACGAGAACTGGGATAACCAGTTCAGTTGAGCTCTGCAAATGGAGACTTAGAAGTGATCGCGATGCAGTTCAGTTGAGAGTGGAAAGTCCGGCTGTGAAGAAAAGAGTTTGTTGCAAGAGTGCGGCTGTGAAAGAAGACTTCATGTGTTCTGTTGTTACAGCGAGACTGGTGTAATTGTTTTGTTGCCAGGATACGACCAGTGAAGACTGAGGAGACTTAGTGTGTGTTAATTAATTTTAACGTACGGAAATCAACGATAGTGTTGTAATTATTTGTGGTTCCGAGTTGTGTCAATAAATCCAATATCCAATCCATACCCCGACTATAGTTCCACCCCTAAATCATGACGGTATATATATATATATATTACATACACGTTGTACACTTTCAAGATCAGAAACACGTAAAAATATCATTTTATTTGAAAACGTGAAGCTCCTAGTCGCACTGTATTCATGTCCTGCGACCGGCGTTATCACAAAATAGCAGTCAGCTACAACATGTCGTACCGTCCGTCAGCGCTGCGTCACCGGGAACACAAGTTGGTGTTTGTTCACCGCGCAGCGGTTGTCAGCCCGTCAGAAAGGTGAACCAAATGGGGAGAAATCAGTGACAATCTACTGCCTTACTATTTCTATTTATTCGCAGTTTATTTAACGAGGCTATCGGTAACTCACGCTACTTAATGTCGAACGATGGAACAGACTAAACATTGAATTGTGAATTGTCTTGACGGCCTCATTCCTCTGATCGAATTTCAAGCATTTTCCTGGAACCTGTATGAAGGACTGAGAAAAACCACGAAACACCTCAGTCAGGACAGTTCATGTTCGTCAAGTGTATAACTGTTTCCGTCTTCTCCAACCGTGTATATGCAAGTACAAGCCAAGTCCAATTGATCTTGCTCGTTTTCCCTAGACATACCTTATATTAAGTGCAGTATCAAAGCATCTGTGTGTGTAAAGAACGGCAGGTCTTATTTCTGGCTGTTCTGCCTGAGGTCTACACCATTATGTCCAAGTAAATTATGATACGGCTTCTCATTCGACGGTACATAAACTCCGAAGCTGAAACAGCATCGCCACATAACCAAAGGACGAAGTGATGAAACCTACATGACGACAATTCCTCCCATGAAAACGAAGGCTTATCCCGTTTCCACTACGAGACATCTGTTTCCGGTATCGTCCCAAGGCCAGGCTTTACTGTGGCTTTTTGTAATTTCCCTCGTTTCATCTTGTTGAATGGTTTGATATTAATTAAAAAATATACAGCGACTGTCTCTTACTGTGTTTTGGCATTAGCTGCCATATTCACAGTATCCTGGTCTCTCGCCCGACACTGTGAAACCTCTGCAGTTCATAGCGTCGCAGCTCTATCAGTTTCATAATTTCTATAAAGAATTGTGCATTACGGTCTTTCTGAAAACAAAATGTGTTTCCTATGATTCTCAAAATAAACAGCTTTTATTGCCTTAAACGGCTTTAACTGCCTGGTCTTCCTAACGGTGCTACAGTACGTATACTGTGATGTAGAAACTGAACATTTACATACTCTTTTAAGGAAAGCGGCCTCCGTAGTCTAGAGGTAACGTTCCCACCTCATGACTCGTGGTACGCGGGTTCAAATTCCCGGCGGAGGTCGTCGAATTTTTAAGGGCGGAAAAATTCAGGGAACAAGTCCTCCGGGAGGGACTTTAAGCCATGGGTCCCGTGTCGTAGCTTTACGGCACGTAAAAGAACCTCATATCTCCAAAGGAGGTCACTGAGCCAAATTAACGGACGTTTCCCGCCCAACAGCAGTCTCTAATACCTCTGGTAGATGGGGGAAGCATTATAGATACCTCTCAGCTAGTAGAGCCGGTCTCGCTGGCTGGGCGGGACTGATGGTAAGCACCAGTACCGGTAGGATATAGAGACTGGTAGAAATCATAGAGGGAAGCACAATGGACCATTACAGGTCTCAGTGCATGGGGAAACCCACCGTCTCCAATAACTAACTAACTAACTACTCTTTTAAGGAAGACAGTGCTTCAGATTAGGAAATCTGTGCGTTGCTTAGAACGTCGAGAGGAGTGGAGACACCATCACCATGGTAACATAGCCAGTCTGTTCTTAAAATAAGGAAAAGTGGCAAAATCTCTCTTCATCCTTGTTGAAGGTTTTAGTAAGGATTTAAGAGCGATTTTCATCCTAAGTGGAATGAATGAGCGGGCTGTATATTTAGCAATTAACCGGAAGATTGTAAAACCAGGAAGAGATTGTTCACCACCCGTCCTCCTCCTGTGCGTTCAACTAATCCTTGAACAACATAGAGATGGCCTAGTATCTAACGATTATTACTTTTACAGCCTCCTGCAAAATTGGGGAAACGTTGGGAAGGAACTGCAAAAGGTTACAGAAGGAAATTGCAAGAGATTAAGAGGATCATGGGAGTAAAACTGAGTCAAGAAACGTTAAGAACAGTCCCCGCCAGAAAACACTGGTACACTCAGAGGCAACACAGTTGAGAACCTGTCAAACTTCATACTGTAACTCTATTTCAAATGTTCAGGCACTTGAATCTTTCGCTATTCACGGGCGACTCAAATATAAAAAAATAAATAAAGAAAAAACAGGTTTCAAAAAATTCTTCTCTATGACCATTCTTCGTGAAGAGGATGGCAGCTGGCAACAAGAATCATATTGAAAAGTTCTGTCTTCTGGATATGTTGAAGTCAAGCAGTGCTCTGCTTACCCTCTACTTTCAAAATGATTTCTTACATGGCTTATTCTTTGACCTTGAAGATGGAGACATGTTCCTCCAAAACATCTGTTGGTTTTCAGTGGACTATTCGGTAATATCAGGAAATAAAATCGGTAACAGATGTTTATAAAATGTGGCACAGTTCAGATATTTGGGAACGACGATAACAAATCAAAACCTGATTCAGGAGGAAATTAAGAGGAGGCTGAACTCGAGTAATGTTTGCTACAATTCAGTCCAAAACCTTTTGTCTTCTCATCTGCTGTCTAAAAATGTAAGAATTATAATATAGAAACTTATAATTTTGCCTGTGGTTCTGTATGGGTGTGAAACTTGGTCTCTAACATGAAGAGAGGAACATAGACTGAGGGTGTTTGAGAACAGGGTGCTGAGGAGAATATTGGGGACGAAGAGAGATGAAGTGACGAGAGGTTGGAGAAAACTGCATAATGAGGAGCTTCATAACTTGTACTCTTCTCCAAGTATAATTAGAATGATCAAGTCAAGGAGGATGAGATTGGCAGGGAATGTAGTACGAATGGGCGAGAAGAAGAATGCATATAAGATATTAATGGGAAAGCAAGAAGGAAAGAGACTACTGGGAAGCCCAAGACGTAGGTGGGCGGATAATATTAAAATGGATCTTAGAGAGGTAGGATGAGATGGTATGGATGGTATTGATCTGGCTCAGGATAGGGACCAGTGGAGGGCTCTGGTGAACACTGTAATGAACCTTCGGGTTCCATAAAATATTGGGAAATTCTTAAGTGGCTGCACAACTGGCGGCTTCTCAAGAAGGGCTCAGCTCCATGAGTGGGAGTGATAACAGGCAAGATTACAACTTTTTTCCCCAACATCCACTGTGTAATTATAACCCCATTCTATATAGAAATTGATATGATACCTTCTGTTATATTACAAGCAAGAGTTTATAGACATAATGCGATACTCAAATTGGTTCATTTCAGTTTGCTTTCAGAATTAGGTGTGAAAATGCGTAGACGTAACATATGTGCATACATAATTAATAAGCTTTAGTGTCAGGTATATGCGTACGTGCTGTGATTGGCCCGAGGATGAAGCTGTATCCCGGTTGTGGTAACACGTAATTACATGCTGTGTTGATTGTGGCACTCCTGTCAGCGGCTACAAGCTCTGTCCTTGTTCCTGTCGATCTACACAGCTACTCCACTTCTTCCTGCTTTACAGCTACTGTAAGCGTTTCCCCCTTTCTTTCTTTCTTTGTACTTATATGCCGGCTCCGGTGGACCATTTGACTCTTTCCAGGTTCGTGTCACGTCAATAACGGAGACAGCCGGTAGATGCACCCTGCAAGGCAGTCCACTGCTCCAAATCAATGACACAACACCAAATTCCACTGTTAATAAATTATTCGAAAACTAAAATTTGTAACTTTCACAGCGCAAACAAGGATTAGTATCCCCCTTTAATATTATCAGATCTTAACTTTACAAAATGAAGTCCTGATTACTTTGAGGGGTGCTGCAAATCTGATCCAACTCTTATTAATTTAAGATGCTAAGTCCTAAAGACAGACATCTTGCGGGAGCGTCGCTTCGTCCCCCAAGAAGGATCTGAAAGAGCGACATCCACTACCAGACGAAAATTCGTCTCAAGTTGGCTGATTTTAACTAGCCCAAGGTTTTATACATTCAACATAAGCCAATCACGTAACGACTCCTGAGAACAAAGCAGTTCCCAGGGATAGCACTCGGACCCCCAAACGTGGAAGCAGTTACATTCTTCAGTTTAGGGTTCATCTATACCCCTCCGAAAAAAAACATGACAGCTATGCACGTCAAAAAACAAAATTCACTTCTCCAGAAAACAACAGACTTGCCTCCCGTGGCGACATTCCCCCTTCCGGTCATTCAAACTGAATATAAGAAAATGCAGTTGTCTCTTCTCCGGACACGAAGAACAAGTCATAACTCGCCAATAAATCAATCACCCATTCCTAAGTGACTGCAGGGACAATAGCGTCCACGGAGAACTGCAATACGTTTGGACTATCGCATTATGGAATTTAAGTTTCTTCCGTATTGCAACTGAGATGTTTTCTGTCTTCATCTGTATGTCCGGTCAGGTTCTTTAAATTCTCATTTGTATAGTCTCTGTCTTCCCATTTTCTCTGACATCACATGCATATATCTTATTCCCTTACTATACCACTCGTTTGGCCCATGTTTGTACTGCTGCAAGCAAACACACGAATCAGGACCTTCTCACCTACATGTATAACGTACTCAATAAAACACATAAAAATTAGATGGGATATTAACTAATCCCCTGGGAGGCCAAAGAATAATTTTCATGCAAAGTGGAGGAAACAATCTGGCCCTACAAAATGCGGACTCTTAGGATATGGGTTAGAACAGCCGCGTAACAAGAATGCACTACCATATTTCGATAACATGATATCATGACGTGAAACATAAAACACTTTGCTATAATATAACAAGTATAGATTGGTCTGTTAGAATGTAGTAATGTGCAAGAGACATGGCGTAAATGGAAACTGTTGGGATCGGATCCAGTCTTAATAGTGGCTGAGTACAATACAAAGTTGTATGATTCAAGTTGCAACTTAAATTCGATACAAATATTTCTGTCATTTCGAGCACGATGTTTCGGTTTATTCCATCTGAAACTTATATTTTATATTTATATGATGATTTTGGCGCATAATTTGGTGTTCTAAACAATCGCTTGGATTAGCAGGTGAGGTACAAGGATGTCCTTTAACTTGTGATTTGAACTGCGTGCTTGAAGAACTGACTAATAAAGTACAATGTGTCAAGTGACATTGTGTAACTTAACAATAGCACACTGCGTTACTGCATTTTAACAGACCAGTCCACATACTGTGACCTGACTCCAGAAAGCCGGATTCGTTCTTGCTGAGCAAAGGCGACAAACAGATTCCCGCAGAAATATACACGCGCGTAACAAGGCAAGGACTACCGTCTCTCTGCAACGAAGAAGTAAACACGCCTTTGTAACAATAGAGGAATAGTTAGGAAACGATGTTTTCTGTGTGGTTCTCCCCGAGGTGTTACAAGCAGGATAGTTTGAAGCAAGGAGTTAGTTGTTGTCTGAACTGAGAGAATCTCGGGAAATCACAATCGAATGAGTGAGCATAGATGGCAAGAAAGGAATTAGGCTGTGAAAACAAGACTTCATGTTTGCTGCAGTTAAGTGAGAATGTTACAAGTGAAGACTGAGGACACAGTGTCTAGATCAGAGATAGCGCTGTGTTGCTTGTAGCCTCGAGATCTGTGTATAAGTTGTCAATAAATCAATCATCCATTCCAAAACTCGTCTATTAGTCACAACCCCTACCCGTGACAATACATATATTTCAGCTACTTTTGTTGTGTTTCATCTAAAGATGAAAAAGCACAAGCGGTCGAAACATGTTTTGATAAAACAAAATGAAAAACTCTTCAGTTTTATTGCATGTTTCTGAGACTGTTGTTATATAACCTACAGAAATACATAAACGGATCAAATTCTATTAAAAATTGCTTAGCAATGAAGCCTTTTGACGTGCTGAACTTGCCAAGAAATTCACTGTATTTACATTACTTGGATTCAGTCTACATCTCAAACAAGGATTCGGAATGGCTCAGTTGGTACAGCGAAAGCTACGGGGTGAGTGAACCGGGTTCGATTTTCGGCACTGCAAGATTTTTCTCTTCTCCACACCTATATTATATTTAAGCATCCTGTTGTACTCTACACTTCTATATGTATAATATAAATACCGTCGTAAATGCAACAATTTATTTGTAGTTCTTTGTCTTTCTTCTTTTACACTACATGTTTCGGCCGTAACTGGCCATCATGAGGTGTATTTCCACTTACGTAGATGTCACACTGCATGTAATTTAAAATTTAAAAACACCAGCTCTCTCAATTGTCATTGCTGCTTTTCAATCGGTCTCGATATACTAGAATCTCCTTGCTGATTTTTCATTTATGTTTAAAATCTCTGTTAATATGATATAGAATTTTAATTTAAAATTTAAATCGCAGGGATACCTGCTCTATGTACACATCCTGCAGCGGCTACTTCTTGCAAACGCATTAAAGATAAGCAGAGGCACGCACACACGGAGCCTTCACAGAGCAATACACGAGCGGTGCTGAAAACAAGAAATACCCGCTGCAGTACATGTAGACATACAGAAGGTATCCCTGTGATTTAAATTTTAAATTTTAAATTAAAATTCTAAATCAAATTGACGAGTGTATATTAACAGAGATTTTAAACATAACTGACAAATCAGCAAGGAGATTCTGGTATATCGGGATCTATTGAAACGCAGCAACGACAACTGAGAGAGCTGGTGTTTTTAAATTTTAAATTACTTGCAGTGTGACAGCTACGTAAGTGAAATACACCTGATGATGGCCAGTTACGGCCGAAACATATAGTGTAGAAGAAGAAAGACAAAAAACTACAAACAAATAAATTGTTGCATTTACGACGGTATTTATATTATTACATACAGAAGTGTATAGTGCAACAGGATGCTTAAATATAATATATGTTTAGTAGATATTAAATGTTCAATACGTAGTGAAGCCCACGGACTACACCGTGGGAATATTTTGTCCCAGCCGATATGCAGAAACAGCGTTCTTCTGTCTCCACTATTCCTGTTGTTAGGTGTATAAGGGCAGAGACATCTATGTTAGCCCACAAGCCTCTTGCTTTTACACATGTAAGAAATTTAGGCTATAAAGGATGAACAAGTAAGAGGTCTGACGTAAGATGCTTCCTCACACNTCAGTTTCTTAATCCTCAGTACAGTCGATAGACTCCTTTGAAGGGGGATCAGCCTGTCGTAAAGCCGCTGCCTACATACACAATGACACAAACACAGAATAAACGCACACAGACATCCATGCCTCGAGTGAGATTTGAACTCATGAACACAGTGTTCGAGCAGATGGAGAAGGTTCATGCCTCAGACCGCGCGGCAACTGTGATCGGTAAAAAAAGGTAAAGATATCCCTATAACAGGCCATGGAGTCCCATATGTTTGTAAGACGTTGAGGCTCCACATTTTCTAGACAATCGACTCATAGATGGCGGTAAGGTTGTCAGTCTTACGCGCCTTCCACCCTTTACCTCCAGGAAGATTCCTGGTACTGATTTCTGTTAGAGGCTGAGCCGAACCCAGGGCCATAGTGCGACTGGAAGGATTAGGTCAATCGAAAAATTCAACTATGTATCGGGAATCGACCACGCGACCTTCCGGTTTGTAACATAGTGCNCCAGTGTTCGAGCAGATGGAGAAGGTTCATGCCTCAGACCGTGCGGCAACTGAGATCGGTAAAAAAAAGGTAAAGATATCCCTGTAACAGGCCATGGAGGCCCATATGTTTGTAAGACGTTGAGGCTCCACATTTTCTAGACAATCGACTCATAGATGGCGGTAAGGTTGTCAGTCTTACACGCCTTCCACCCTTTACCTCCAGGAAGATTCCTGGTACTGATTTCTGTTAGAGGCTGAGCCGAACCCAGGGCCATAGTGCGACTGGAAGGATTAGGTCAATCGAAAAATTCAACTATGTATCGGGAATCGACCACGCGACCTTCCGGTTTGTAACATAGTGCCTCAAACAACTACACTACCGCGTGCACCCGTTTACTTTTCTGCCTTCACCATATCTGGAATAGTAGTTCTCTAACATGTACTTCACTGTCAAGTTCTGTCTGTTCCACCTACACGCAGGAGTCAAACTGAAGCTATCCAACTAAAATTCTGCGTGATTCTCTCAAGTCCCTAGTGCGTGCTACACTCCCGGTCATCTTATCCTCCCCAGTGAAACTGCTTTAGTTTATAATATTAGATAAATTGTATAGCTCCTTAGTACGTAATATTCAGTCGTCTTTCTGAAATGCAAATATTTCAGTGAAGTCTAAATAATTTTGACAGATGAATGTGTTGATTTGAAGCTTCTGGGGCAGAAGAGATTTGGGACTGGGTGTGATAAATGGAAGTGTGTTGCTTCGGTCTCGCTCCGCGTCGCCTCGTTCCACTGTGCGATCCTAAGATTGCGACGGGGCGCTGCTTCTAATAACTAATGGCTGTTCGCAGCAATACGTCTCCAGGCCACTGCCTGAAGGTCACAAAGAAGCAGGCCTTAGGAGTGAGAAATTGTTCAGATCCAACACATCAAAAAATAGAAGTTGTTTGGAGTTTTGTTTTGCTGCAAGCGTGGAGACGACACAAAACCATCTTCCCTTATCCTTGTTTCATCTCTCCTACTGTTCCTCCTGTTCCTTCTTCCATCTTATTTGCTTTCTCATCCTCTTATCTAACTTCTGTTCCTCCGTTCCTTCATCTACTTCTCCCTTAGTGCCGTGGACCGCATAGCTGTGGATTCATATTAAGTAGAGGCTTGTGACTTCTTCCTCTCTCCCTCTGTCTGCCTCTGCACAGTGCTATGGATACGCTAAAAACGATCTTTCACTTTTTCCGTTTTTTCCTTGGGTATTGGCCTGGCTTCATTAAATCCCAAAATATTTCTTTGGTATTTTGTAGTAAAATAGATCAGAAGTGAAACAAATAGAATGACATCGACGGATGCGAAAGAAATGGGACAATTGGAAACGAATGGCTAAAAGCAGGGATTTTGAAAGTAGACAAATAGTGAATTTAAGAAAAGAAGGTTCCCCCTCTGTCTGGGGGAGGAAGGTGCGAAATGATTGTTCAAGTGTTCGGAAGCTAAGAACGGGAGAAGATAGTTCTATGCAGTAAATGACCAGCTGTTAGGAGGCGACCGCCAGATAGATCGCTGTCCAGCGGCCGTTGTTAAGGAACGGACCGCAATCAGCAGAGAAGCGCTGCGCTAAGTAACAGATGAAGAGCAACAGAAGAAGTCAAATAAGTCAAATCACCAAACCAATTCCGCCTGTAGTCACTCCATATACAACCTCAGTCTATGTTCCTCCCTTAAAGTCACAGGGATCAATATTATACACAGTAAATAGTTTGATTTTTATGGAGGCCTCCTGATCATGCCATCTGTTGTGTCCAAGAACACCAAAATGGAGGTCCCTCGAAATTGCCAGGCATGATGTGTACCAACGCGAAGGAAATTACGGCAATTTTGTGTGTTGAGATAAGGTTGAAACGCGTGACAGTTTGCGTAATATTTTTAGGAAAATTTGGAAGGAATATCACTGGCAACTGCGCTAATATTACTATGATATTATGACAACTGATGATTTATTGCCTTTCAAATTCTCATTGTCACGCGTGACAAATATATTTAACAACAGTTTCACTTTTATTGGTATAGCATTTCCATATTTCTCTCGATCTCTGCAGGGAAATGTTAGGAAATCATTTCAGTAATTATCCGGTAGCTCTGTTCGCCCAGCCACTACATGAAATGCAGGGAAGGAAGCCACGCAAGCCTCGACAAACTGTCCAGAAGCTATCGCTCCAGTGCTGTTGTGGTAACCTACTCAAAAGGAGTCGTGCTTAGTCCAGTCCGCTTTGTCATCCTTATTGTCATTAGATAGTATTGCGTATATGAGTGACTCTCGACGGGGTTTTGGGTGTGATATTGGATTTATTGACCACTTACAGGTCGTAACAAATCACTATAATACTATCGCTAATTTCCACGCTTTACAAACCGATACGGCACAAGCTAAGATTTTTCAGTCTGCTGTGTCTTCCCCAATAGTTTCTTGGCAACGGATTTTAACACAGTAACTATAAATCTCACTGATTTACACACTCCAAATATCACACATAAGGTCTTCTCTTCACAGCCGGACTTTCAACTGAGGATTCCTGCAACTGACTGGTTACCCTAAACCACCCCGGTTATAACATCTCGGCACGGGCCGCACAGAAAACACTGTTCCTGTGTTGCTTCTTCAATTGTAGCTGTTCATTTGCCGTATATTAGGAATCCGCTACCTAGCAACGGATGTTGTTCTGTTGTTTCTTTCTGTGCCGTTGCCTAGAAACGAATGTTTTTCAGCGGCTGTTTGGCTGGCTCCGCAGTTGTTGCTTTGAGTAAATATTCCAAAATAGTAACCAGCCACTACCACATGCTTCAAGTTCATACAAATTCAACCATTCCTGGCCTCTTGCTTACACGAAGAGGCCCGCACAGTGAGGGTTCTTGAGATTTGAGCTTGACCACAAAGGTCAACTTGAACTTGCTCAAGGAAGGAATTTTTAGTAAGCAATCAGTGGGACTGCATTATATGAATCCCGTTTTGCCGTATATGATCTGTCAGTTATTCATCCCCAAGACTAGGCAAACTTACCACTATAAACTTGTGAGCCAGATTTTACTAAATTTATCTAAAAACTAATATAAAATTATTCACATAATAAGACGCAAATAAATACTAATATAAGAAATCATACAGTCCAAACATCAGTTTCTATGATAATGTTTCTATGGTGTACCAATTGAGGAGCTTCATAACTTGTACTCTTCTCAAAGTGTAATTAGAATGATCAAGTCAAGGAGGATGAGGTGGGCAGGACATGTAGCACGAATGGGAGAGACGAGGAATGCGTATAGGATGTTGGTGGGAAAGCCAGAAGGAAAGAGACCACTGGGAAGACCAAGGCGTAGGTGGGTGGACAATATTAAAATGGATCTTAGAGAGATAGGATGGGATGGTATTGATTGGATTGATCTGGCTCAGGATAGGGACCAGTGGAGGGCTCTTGTGAACATGGTAATGAACCTTCGGCTTCCATAAAATGTTGGTAAATTCTTGAGTAGCTGCAGAATTGGCGGCTCCTCCAGAAGGGCTCAGCTCCAGGAGTGAGTAAGTAAGTAATTGTACCAATTACCCGTAGCCTTTGTGTAATCTCTTTCCACTTGACAGAATTCATAATTGCCATTTCAGAAAGTTCCACTTCATGATTTCAGTTCACCTAACGTCAGTGATTGACACAAGCTGACATACTGATGCCTGACACAGGCCGGCTGTTCGCCGGGTCCCCTAACCTGTAGCCCCGCCACGTGTACCGTAGCGGCAAAATTTCATTGCGTCAGGGCAGTCTGTCAACATGATCAATCGGTGAAAGCAAGTGAAACCTGAAGATTGTATGTCATAATATTGTCGAAACTATACGAAAGAAAAATTTCTGACTCTGGCAGTCTACATAATCCATTCAGCAACAAAATAAACAAGTATGATTTAAAATACATATATAGACAGTGTGTACGGATGAAAGGTATCCAAAATAAAATAATTATCTCAGAAAGCTTTTATTTGACAAGTTTCTGGGTTACATAACTATAAAGCGGCCTCCGTAGTCTAGGGGTAACGTTCCCACCTCATGACTCAAGGTACGCGGGTTCAAAGCCGGGAGTGACTTTAAGCCGTGTGTCCCGTGTCGTAGATTTACGGCACGTAAAAGAACCTCATGTCTCTAGGAGACCTCTGAGCTAAATTAGGCAACAATTTGCGGCTCAAGTAGTTTCCAATGTCTCTAGTAGATGGGGGAAGTATCAAAGTACCGAGGGCCGACCTCATTGGCTCAACGGGTCTGATAGCACGTACCAGTACCGGTAGGGTATGGAGGCTGGTAGAATATCAAAGGGGGACGTACAATAGTTCAACAACTGGTCGCGGTGCATGCGGCATCCCACCCCTTCCAATAATAATAATAATAATAATAATAATAATAATAATAATAATAATAATAATAATACACTACAAAGGGAAACTGTCAAAGTTTTTTTTTTCTGAGTATAAAACTTTCTCATCAAATTTCAACGTGGGCTCCCTTGGTGGTACGACAAATATCCAGACGATCCAGCATGTTTGGTGTTACAACATCCATAGCTCCCTTATGCGGGTGTTCAGGTGTTGCAGGTCGTTGATGTTAACCTGGCAGATAATGTTTTTCACATAACCCACAAGAAAAAATTCAGTGGTGTTAAATCTGGCGACCTAGGAGGCCAAGCGACTGATCCATTTTTGCCGATCTATCTCCCAGCCATCACTCTGTCGAAGTGATTCCTTAACATGGCGGCAGAAATGTGGAGACGCATGCGCGTAAGCCGGGCATGAAAAAGAAACTTACAGGGTTTTCCTTTCCGATAACATAAACCGGATACGTGTATGACAATTAGTTTCCGAGATATAAATTTTTTATTTTGGATACCTTTCATCCGAACACCCGATTTATGACGTTCGGTAACTCAGGACGTTAAAATAAATTTCCTCATAGAAAAAATTCTTGAATGAATCTTCATTCAGAAACATTCTATACAACAGCGCCTGACTTTGCACCACTACCAAACAATTCCTTCACAGCCCTTCCTAATTAAGCTTCCACCATTACTGTTCTCTGCCTTCCAATCCATGATGTTGAAAATGCGTCGTTAAATAAACATTTGCAACTCGAAATCAGGACACTTTGCAAATATGGCTGTTTGCATATGGGTGCCGGTAGCAATCGATCGGAAATTGCTCAGTGTCCAGTTACAAATGTAATGCTCTAACCGCATGCAGGGACATCTGGTGTGGGGGGCAGAGATCAGGAAACACCTGAGCAGCAAACATAATTACCTGTAGGGGCTACGTGACAATTAATCCTCTTCAGAGTGGACACACCATCACCAACAGGCTCGTATTTCTACACGTCGCCATTTGAAACTTCACAGGACACATGATTTATAGTGTTCATGCAGTAAGCAACATCCTCGCCACGACAGGGACACGGCACTTGCGTTTCCGTCACAGCCTGTGGCATTATTGCGTCACTGCTTTTCAGCATTTTGAACCTGACAGGGCACTGTCATTCTCACGAACAAAATAGTCCAACTTTACCGGTATGTACACGGAAGGTGTTCGCCTCGAATGTCGGCCGGGACACCGCCTAAATCATCCGTGGTTTTCTCCAATCTTTCAGGAAAACGACATGAAAGAACCCCGCTTGAGGTAAAGCAGTTGCCTTCTACATGTTTTTCCAGCTGCTCAGTCATCCTGCTGTCCCGATACTGACAGTGTCGCCAAACAAGCAACGTAAGGGTACCCACGGTACCGTTCTCACATTACATGTATTTTCTTTTCTAAAATTAATTTCTACTTGCTACCAGGTAGCAGAGAAGCACATCTCTTCTCGTCTGCTGTCCCGCTAATGGAGCTGAGCCCTTCTTGAGAAGCCGCTAGTTGTGCAGCTACTCAAAAACTTACCAGCACTTTATGGGAAACGAAGGTTTCTTTACCATGTTCACAAGGGCTCTCCGCTGGTCCCTATCCTGACCCAGATAAATCCAAATCCATTTTAAACACTGTCCACCCACCTACGTCCTAGTGGTCTCTTTCCTTCTGGCTTTCCCATCAGTATCGTCTTCTTCCCAATCGTTCTACATACCCTGCCCATCTCATCCTCCTTGGCTTCATCATTCACCAGTTGAGGGCTCCTGTGAACACAGTAATGAACCTTCTGGTTCCATAAAATGCTGGGAAGTTCTTGAGTAGCTGCACAACCGGCTGTTTCTCAAGAAGGGCTCAGTTCCATGCAGTCAGTTCGTTACTATAGCATAGCTGTTATCATGACGCTTATAAATCCTTCGTGGACCGCGCATGTCATCTGTAAACTGTAAAATTTTACAGACTTGTTATACCGGTACTTTTAGTGCGTTTTATTGAAAGGAGAACACAAATTAATACTCGAAATATTATTCGTTCGAGGTTAAATTCCGTGTTTTATGAACCGACAGATAATATTAACCGACATGTGCTTTGAAATGAATGCTGAAGGAAAAGATTCCAGTCTATTTCAGGATAATTTCTTATATGAGCACAGGAACCGAACTGTTGGGGTTACATATTTAGTGGCATAAAGGAGACATACATTGAACCGCCTGGCTTCGAGACTGCCTTGACCACTGAACAGAGGTCGCGCAACTTCGAACTGCTGAAAAGCAGAGATTCGAGCACCGGAAGTATGCATGGGGCGTTAGGCAGGAAGCATAGTCTCCGATAAATCTGCAGTCCTCTGACTTTTTCCTCCAGTTTTGCTCTGACTTGGGCCCTTACGAACCCTTTTAATTCATTCACTTAGTGGAAGGTGGAGTCCAACTGGGTCCACTCAGCACAGTGGCCACTGATTGGTCTATTGTAGCCTGCCCCGGGTGAATATGATGATGGAGAATTTGGTAGAATGAAGATTGGCAGTGGAAACCGAAGTACTCGGAGCAAACCTGCCCCAGTGCCACTTCGTCCACCACACATCCCACTTGACCAGACCCGGGATCGAACACGGGCCGCCGCGGTGGGAAGCCAGCGACTAACCGCTTGAGCTATGGCGCGGCCATCCCACAGTACGAACCGTTACGTGTGAGAGTACACATGTGAGCAGAAGGCAGGCTTACAGCACTTCACGCTCTCAATCAGAGAGCACAGCACAACTACAACGCTGTTTGTTTCTGCTGTTATCCTGTCTAACTCGTTAGGCCATCGTTACTGGCACACTCGCCGACATGACACTCTGTCTCATGAATACCTCTCCGAATTCAGTGAGCTTTACAGGTCTCTGTTCAGTAAATTGTGACGTAAAGGAAGCAAAAAAATACATCGCTTCATGTCCTTTCTAACTTACATTGTTTATACACCTATACATGCATAAATATTGCTCCTCGGTACACGACAGCGGCAACTGCGTCACCTCGAATTTTAGCGTTAAATAACACAGAAATTTGTTTAAATTTACATGGTTTTTATACGCACCCCTAAAGAGACCCCAACTGTTTTAATTGTTTATACGAGAATAGTAACTTCATGTACCACTTACTTTAACGTTAAATAAAAATATTTCTCGAAAACAGTTCGTTTGTCACTATGATTTCGTTCAGAGAAAAAAAAAACGGCGTTCTCTCTTCCTGAACTTCATTAACTGTCTGACGTTGCGGCGTGTTTATTTAATAATACTGAATTGGCATCACACTGAACAGGCTTATATATACTTCACATTTTAAGGTTCTTTGACTTTAAGAGTTCTATCTATGTCTATGTATAACAGATGAGTGCTGTCCTAGAGCTGCTGCAATTTAATTGGGATGCTGGAATATAAGACCAGGAGCTCACACACCGGAGCCCCCAAGAAATAAAATTACAGTCCTAATAAAATATTCACAGTTTTATTTATTCTGTGCTGATTCTATCCTGCTTCGCACATTTCCTGGACATTCTATTGCTGCATAATTGCTGCACGGCTAGTCCTCTGAAGCTTTGTTTCCTTGCTCCCGATGTAAGGAGATTGGAATGTGCCCCTTGCTGGAGGCTCCATCTTCTCGCAATTCTGTGTTCCGCAACCTCCAATGTTCAACACTGGTTTCCTCTTCCCCAGACCTGCATCATGCCCACCGTTCGTGTTACAGCAGCTGCCCTGCCCAGGTGAGGGAGAACGTATACTGGCACATGAATCACTCCTCCACACCAAATTGAATTCTGCTTCGCACACAATAGTCTTCTGGGAAAGAAAGGAAGGTCTTTATGTGTCAATCATGCTGGTGCCCCTTTTTCCGATATCAAAGTTCGAAACATACACTTGCTCTTCTTTCGCCTGTCTATTCTTTGCAAAGAGGCGTGATGAATTCTGTGACAAAAGGAAATATTGGCGATGTTTGTTACCTGATTGCTCTCCTTTGAGAGCTGTACCCCACACAAAATGCTTGAATCCTGACCAGCGATAGCAAAGTAACCATACCGAAAATAGGAGGCTTCATATTTTGGGAAACATGGTTTCGGTAATAGTTTGAGGTGTTTACTGTTTGTTCTGAGTATATCCACGTATTATTTGAATTGTTTAAAATTTGTCTTCTTTCCCTAACCTTCCTACTCCATATTTAAAATCAATTTTCGTGGATAAGGAACTACAAAGCTTACCCACATGTAACCGGTATCAGCGGAAAGTAATGTAGGACGCACACCGGCATGCGTCAAGACATGTAACAGTCAAGACACGATGTCTGCGACATGACGCAAAGAAAGGAGCACAGTTGAAACGAATGTGATTATGAAAACCGCCGCACACCGGTCTGAATTCACGAATGAAGCAATACTGCGTCTCTTGTCTCATGTCTTGATGCATGTCTTGACGCAGCCGGTGTGCGGCCGCCCTAAAATTCTCAGAGATTTCAAAATTGGCGGTGTATTTCCATTACTTAAACACAGGGACAATTTTACCGTATATAACTAAATAAAAAATACAATTTACACCCCTACCGCTTCTTCATTCGTGGGCAGGAACACTAGAATATGAACTGACTGTACAGGACTCTTAGCTTCAGTGGGCGTGAAATGATATAGGCCTACAGAAAATGAGTTTCCTGCATGAAGTGGTACAGGTTCTCATGCAGAACGCGGTATCATATATTTCAACAATATTATTCTCAGCATAAATGAAGCCATTCACGAACTGTCCGACGAAAGTGACGACAATTTTACCCGGGGACAGAGAATTGTAATGCAAATGCTCGCTCAGGCCGCAGTTCTGCATGTATTACCGAGACTTTAAAACACTGCAGCAATGGCTGTATATCGATATTCAGTTTCTGCTCTGTCCGGATTGGCTCTGTCCCATAATCACATCATGTCATCAATCTAAATACTCAATAGCTTCTGCATTCTTTGCAAAACCAGATTCAAATCGTAACGGCGTGGTACAGCAGTAATGCAGTATGAGGGAATTCTTGTTGAAACCCCAGACAACTTACAGAATTTCTGATTGGAATATTGCCCGGGGTTTCTCGGTCCTCAGGTTGGATGCTTCGGACAAACTACAACACAGGCTGCCCTTCCGGAATCCCACATGTATGATAATTTCTCTAATCCCGCGATGCTGTATGGTCTAGACAACTGGAAGCATATCACGAGATAATGCACCATTGGGTCACTCTTGGCTTGTATGTTGGAGACACCCAGGTCGAATCGATTGTTCTGAAGTTTCCATAACACTCATGGGTCTCCAGTGTATCGGGGTGAAGGGGGACGGAACTGTACACCGAAGAACGGGAGGCTGAAAGTTGGGCCCAATCGATGGAGCTAGCCCCTATCTCCGGAGATAGGGCATGATTCGAACCGTGCACCACTGGAATGTAAGAAATATTATTACTTAGGCCAAATTTCTCAATTTTGATGGTGTTTCGTTATTCCATTGTTATATTATTAAACTTGTTATTATGGTCATCATCACTGTAACATTCACTACTTTTACATAACCTATATATCGGCCGCGCCATAGCTCAAGCTGTTAGTCGCTGGCTTCCCACCTCGGCGGCCTGGGTTCGATGCTGGGGTCTGGTCATGTGGGATTTGTGGTGGACAAAGTGGCGCTGGGGAAGATTTTCTCCGAGTACTTCGGTTTCCTCTGCCAATCTTCANAAGAACCATCTCACGGAGAAACGTATGTCTGATGATGGATGCGAGTTTACCGCCACAGTTGAGCGAGGCTCTGTCCTGGTGACCAGTAATGATCCCAGAGTGTCGCCATCAATCACCAGTCGAGCCAGCCTGGAGTTGTGAGAGAATAACTGCCTGGCACTCGGCAATTCGGGCCACTGCCCCAGATTAACCTACTGATTACGTTTACGCTTTTCGGCACAGCTGGACCGGAAACCAACGCACTTCCCATCCGAGGTTAAAGTGCCTATTAAAGCCTGATGGGTTCAGCATTATAACACCAAAATATTTAAACGGGTATATCTTTTTCTGGTTGGCCGACCAAGGTCCGTACTGTCTGTAGGACTAACCGGCGCTACATGCTCGGCTACTTACCGCCCAACACATAATATTGTCACGTAGTATGTGTGACTGTAGACGGGGTGTCGATTCGACGAATTAGATTTATTGACACCTTATACACCCAGCTCATAACTACAAGTAATATATCGCTATCGCTGATCTATACACTTCACAGTTCACCGTTAACGCGCGGTAGTGTCCTTTGTCCTCACTAGTCATATCCCGGCAACGGTTTTATAATATTGTTACTGTCACTGCAGTACACTTGAAGTCTTCTTTTCAGAGCCTACTTCCTTTCTTGTCATCTCTTCTTAGTCACTTTCGGCTGCCGGGTCTCTCAATTCTGACAACTGCTGACTTGGAACTCCGGAACTGGATTTAACTGTTCTGAACTGAACTCTCATTCATAACAAATTTGCATGGACCAAGCAGTAAACACCGTTTCCAACAATAACCGTATTGTTGTGTACTGAAAATTGGTTCTTCTATCTTTACGTGTGTGTTCATTTCCGCGGGAACCTCTTTACCGAGCCGTTGCCTAGCAATGAACTATTCCGACTTTCAGGCATCATGTCACAATATAATTTCAAAACTCTACATAAATGCATTTATTTTACAAGTATTTTTACTTGCAATAATAAACAATGGGATCATGACCTTGACCCCCCAAAAGAAATATCCCCGACTATAACAATGTTACCGGAGGAATAACATTTATATAAGAGTTAATTGGGATTGAGCTGTGGGGTCAGAAACACGTACAGTCGTGGGCCTGTTGAATATTGGGACCGGAGATTCTACTCGCGTTGAAGTCGCACGAGGGTTGTGCTGCGTGTAGGTACAGGCCCTGCCATTGGGCCAGTTCCTGTCCAGAGGGCATTGCCGAATATGGAAGGGGGTAACTTCTATTGAACCTGTTCGAGACGGAAAGAGGATAAACAGTCGTGCTTGAAGCATAGAAATGTGAATGTGGCAACGTCGGGAGATCGAATCGAATATTTGTACTCTCCTCCAAAACCTCCGATAAATTTAGTAAGGCTATTTACAACAGTACATTAAGATATGAGACTTTAGTTCGTTACGGTATTTTTAGTAAAATTATTGTTGTGTGACAACTCGTAATTTGGAATTTTCCGTAGCAAAATTTCGGAGATGACTACAGTCTCTATTAGTCAAGATCAAGACTGAGGCAGCAGATTCTTTTGAAATGTTCTTACGCATTTGTACAATGCTTCATCCCTGACGATCTTTATCTTCGGGAATTAGGTAAAAAAGCTAAAGCTTATTTCGCGGTCGTTCTCTAGCAGTGGGTCTACATGCTATAACATAATTTCATCTGCTCTTGGCCAGTTATGATTCTCCTAATTCCCTGTTCCGTCACCGTTCCTCATAAATTTCCTCAGAATTTTCCTCTTCCACGTTCTTAATACAATTGTATCGTTCTTACACTTGCCGCATGTGTCAGCACCGGTTCTACACACAGATGAATTTTGTTTATATACATGCCTTCATTGAAAGTTGAATGAGAAACTTAAGGCCCGTGCCTGGTTGGATATACACGACTGGGCCAGATGTGAATACTGAATACATTAGGAACATATTACACGGAGAAGACAGAAAGTCAACGAGGATCATATCTGATCCCCTGACAATGGGCTCCTATCTTCGTTTCATGGCCACAGACGCCAATGCTATAAGCAAATTCACAAACAAGGCATTTCGAAGATCTCTATTTTCTATTTGAACTGCGTATACAAAGGTAATTTTGTTTTAAACGCTGAAGATTTGTGAACCATAAATTGTCTGTACATCGATTCAAAAGTGTTCTGACAATGGTGTATAACAGAGAATTACTGTCTTTTTTTTTTTTTTTTTTTTTTTTTTTTTTTTACTTTTTCCATAGTTCGGTGTTCTAGAGAATAGAAAAGATTTCGGAAACAATCTATTTCCTTCCTTATGTGAAGGGGTTGTCCAGTGATTGAGATTAGTTCTTCCTAAGGGGTCCAACTGCCGGTCACGGTAGCCGAGCGGTCTAAGGTATGTACTGTCTTCGCTCGCTTGGAAACCGGAATCGTGGATTCGAATCCCACTCAGGGCATGGATATTTAGTTTGTGTGTTTGCGTTTTTCTGTGTTTGTGTACAGGTAGAGGCTTTGCGACGAGCTGATCACCCGCCCAAGGAGTCCTATCGAACGTGTAAGATCTAGAAAAACCGAAGTGAGCGCAGAAGTTCATGGCGGTAGGCCTAGGCCCACTGGGGCTGTAGTGCCTAGGGGAAAAAAGGGGGGAGGGTCCAACTGAGTACGTGTCTTCTCCCCACTTCATCTGATGACGGAAATAGATCCAGCTTCCGAAACGTCGTGTTTTCTATTCTGTAGAATACCGGACGATGGAAAAGTCCAAAAACACAGCAATTCTATTTTGTGTGTGCATCGCAGTTTGTTCGATAGCTGATATACAGTAAATTTAAGACCTCATGTTTCCACGGCGGTGAACGCTTAAAATGTGGTCCGGTACATTATTCCATGGAGAGTTACGTACGGTGCTCTCGGTAGCTGAAATAACATGGAAACGCGTTATCCTCTTTCAGGACAGTCGGTGTCCCAACTCAGATTCGAAGTGAGCTCTTTCTGAGTGCGAGTCCTGAGAACTACGTCTTTGTTACTGGGTTATAACACAGTTTATTCTGGTACGTGTGTAACAAGTGGGGGCACGCGGTAGCGTAGTTTGTTAAGGTACTATACTACAAGCCGGAAGGTCGAGGGATCGAATCCCGATGAGGTCATTGGATTCTCTTTTCAATGTACCTAATCCTTCCAGCCACACTATGGCCCTGGGGTCGACTCAGCCTCTAACAGAAATGAGTACCAGGAATATTCTTGGGGGTAAAAGGCGGCCGGTGCGTACGGCTGACAAACTTACCGACATCTGTGAGCCGATTGTCTATAAAATGTGGGAACCTCAACATCTCACAACCCTATGGGCCTCCACGGTCTGTTACAGGGATACCTTTATTTTTGTATTGCTAGTGGGGTGGGACTAAGTCCCTTGTACTGCGGCCACTTCTGGCCTTTTGTACCAGCCCCAGATGATAGGTGATGGTGATTGTGGAGCAATTGGTGGAATGAAGATTGGCAGGGGAAACCGAAGAATTCGGAGAAAACCTGCCCCAGCGCCACTTTGTCCACCACAAATACCACTTCACCAGACACGGGATCGAACCCGGGCCGCCGCGGTGGGAAACCAGCGACTAACCGCTTGAGCTATGGCCCGGCCATACCTTTATTTACTTACTTACGTGTGTAACAAGTATCGGAGGACGATAACACCCGAAATTAAGACCCAGAAGACTGAAATGGGTATTCATAAATCACTTTCACAAATGAAGTAAACTTATTTTGAATACAAATTTTACATACTAAGTTCACTGCTCTAACACCCAACTCCCTCCTACGTCATTTTATGGAGAAACTGTAAAGAAATTCGTACAAACAAAGCGAAACGAGAAGTTAATGAAACGTCAACACGTCACTGAGGATGTGCTCCCTCCAACGCGTATACATTTTCATATTACGATAAAATCCACTGGCCCAGAGATGTTCGCTTGTACGCGGATATGCTTCCGTGTCAATTCTGCAAGCAGTCTCTTCATGACGTCAAAACATGGAAACACTTCCACAATTCATTGACATCCAGAGCGGCTGTGAATCCTGAAGTGATCTGTTTTGAATCTGCAATGAAGATTTTAGTGATTTCAAATGTCACGCCGTTTAATTAAATAAATCCCCATTTCTGTCAAGGATCACCTATTATTCATTCTCAGCGTCAGGTTGGCCTTCATTCGAGCCATTAACCGTTCAATATCAAGCCTATACAGTGTCCGATGGTAGCATGATTGATGACTGATGAATTGGAAATGATTTCGTAACAGGCGTTCGTGGCACTACACGACATTTTCAGAGGGTCCGAGGAGAATCAAAATGTTCGGTGTCTTGATAGAGATTCGAACCGATACCTCTCAAACAGAAGTGTAGAGCGTTATCCTTGCACCAACCTGTTTGGTCTCGGCGATGAATTTATAATATGAAAGCGTAAGGGAAAGACCGAGAAGGTATGTTTGTCTCTACACATAACTGTTATCCTAAATTCGGAATTCGTTAACGAATTGAGGATCTAAATTAAACGTTGCCACTCACTCACTCACGCAGCCGAGCCCTTCTTGAGATGCCGCCAATTGTGCAGCTACTCAAGAACTCCCAAGCATTTTGTAGAACCCGAAGGTTTATTGCCGTGTTCACAAGAACTCTCCACTGGTCCCTATCCTGAGCTATATCAATCCAATCCATATCATCGCATCCTATCTCTCTAAGATACATTTTAGTATTGTCCACCCAACTAGGCCTTGGTCTTCCCAGTGGTCGCTTTCCTTCTGGCTTTACAACCAATATCCTATATGCATTCCTCTTCTCCCCATTCGTGCTACATACTCTGGTCATCCCATTCTCCTTGACTTGATCATACTATTATACTTGGAGAAGAGTACAAGTTATGAAGCTCCTCATTATGCATTTTTCTCGAACCTGCCGTGACACTGCACAAGAGAATCGGTACATGCAATCAAATTAAGATGCAAAACCTTTATACTAAATATTACGAGACCTTGTGCGCCTGCTCAGTTACCATGAGCTGTTCCATATGTTTTGGGCTCATTGCAGTTTTTGTAATACAAAAAAGATCATCTTTTTCGCTTTTATTATACAGAATCTGCAAAATCTGCGCTAAACGCCTGTGTTCAGTAAGTACTGGTCCGTCAATGAGTTATGCCCAGTGGCGTGACTCACACTCGTTTCTTTGTTCATTTAGGTATAACTTTTATTGTTGTATTGGGGCCTTAAGGTTCGGCCACACAGAGCGCTACGTACGCGACGCGCGCTACGTACGCTATGTTCGCTATACGAACAGAAAAATATCTCCCTTTATTGCCAATGTGACTGGCCACACTGACTTCCGTACGCTACGTACGTTACATACGCTATGTTCCCTATGTTTGCTGCGTTGCAGAGTGCACACAGCATACGTGGCGTACGTAGCAAACATAGCGTAGCGCTTTGTGTGGCCGAACCGTTACTCAGGTCTCTCTGGCAGAGATAGGACGGTGTATCTTTTCAGTCTAAGTGTAATTTCTCTATTGTCTAGTACGAGATTCACTGCTAGTGCATTTGTGTGGTTTTCTAAATTTTAAGCATTTGGTATTCCATTTTGTATATACCCGACCACTGTGTTCAGTTGTACATCTATGGATACTGTGGTTGTACCGAGGTACGCTCAGAATGGATCTGAGAGTCTTGGATTCAAACGGCTGGAGAATTTCGATGTTGGAATTGGAGGCTGTCCCCCATAGCTGAATTCTGTAAGTCCATATGGGTTTGAGTACTGCTGAATAGAGTCTGCTTTCTGTTGATAGCGTTGATGTTTTATTTCAGAGTAGCCAATGCATTTGTTTCGCCTTTATATTGAGCGCTTTGGTTCTGGTTTTGACATGCTTTGCCCATGTCAGTCTTCTATCAAGATGCATTCCCAGGTATTTCAATTTTTTCTGTGGATAGAGAAACAATTACCCATTTGCACTGTCGGCCGGGTTTAGCTGTGTAGGGCGAATGTAACATGCGTGGATTTGCTTTGATTGATTCAGAGCATCATTCGATTTCTGATTCGGTTTCATGGAAATAACATTGTAACAACAGAAGCCTGAAAAAACAGAGTTGTATAAACAAAAAAATTAACATGATAACCCATGAAGTTTGCAAAATCACAAAGAAAACCTGTTCATAACATAGAACTCTGTGCAACACGAATTGGAACACAAATTCCTAGTCATAAACAAAATAAACTCCGAGGCTTGTAGTCTGCAAGCGAACTATACCGACCGAGCGACCGCCGCTAGTCGGCGGTGAAGTTAGTGCCAGTCATGCCCTGTTTAAGCGTGACGCAAATTTCCACTTTCCACGACAGAAGAAAGAGCACGATATAACTGGACTCGAGCGAGCAGTCTGTATTACAAAAGGTTCATGTTGAACCAGCAGAAATGGATATACATCTGTGCCCAAATAGTCCTAGCCCACGTATTCATGTACAGTTCATACATTCTTTCACGAAAATGTATTGTCCTTTTACGGACACGCTTGTAGCAGTGCTCTTGACCGTCTCACTTCATGCTTCATTTCGCAACAATCGCTCATTCACGTAGATCAGAAATTGCACGAATAGGATCGATTCACCAATGACGTTTAATATTTTAATTTTGCACAGTGCGTAACTGGGCGGTCACATCACTTACTCGCCATGTCCAATCTCGCTGCTACTCACTGTGGGTACGTAATTAAAATTCTCATTAGAATTTAATTCTGACGATCACTGGCTCGTACAGTCGCTATTCCATATGAAGCACATATCGAAGCCTTATCAAATTCCTCACCAAGAGCTCATGAGACAAATCTAATGTGAGAAGCTTTCCTGTGGAATTCTCAAAGGGTTATCTTACACTAGTAATGCATTATATTTATGTAGGTATCTGTATGCATAGAAAGGTAAAGCTGCCCCTGTAACAGGCAGCGAAGGCCCATAGGGTTGTGAGACGTCGAGGCTCCCACATCTAATAGACGGTCTGCTCATAGATGGCGGTAAGGTTGTCAGCCTTACGCGCCGGCCGCGCTTTACTCCTCAGGAAAATTCCTATTACTCATCTCAAAGGTTGAGTCGACCCCAGGGCCATAGTGCGGCTGGAAGAATTAGGTAAATTTAAAAATCCAATGACCTAATCTGTATACATACATATACAGTATATGCATATATATATGCGGGGCACGGTACTACAAGCCGGAAGGTCGTGGTTTCGATTACCGATAAGATCCCTGGATTTTTCAGTTGACCTAATTCTTCCATCCGCACTACGGTCGTGGGTTCAACTCAGCCTCTGACAGCAATGAGTACCAAGAATCTTCTTGGTGTGAAGGGCGTCTGACTCATAAATCTGACAACCTCACCGCTGTCTGTGAGGTGATTCTCTAGAAAATGTGGGATCCTCAACATTCCACATCCCCGAGGCTTCTCACGGCCTGTTACAGGGACATTTTTATCATTTGTTCGTGTTTACATATGCACACATATACACAGTTATTATTGTTAAGGCGCAATTTTGACTTCATAATAAATAGCCATGTTCTTAAATTACTAATTTATTATTTTACATTGAAAATGTATCTAAATGACTGAAAAACAGATAACAATAATTGGAAATCATTCATAAGACGCGAAGCTGCTCTGTGGAATAAAATAATACAAAACACGTGAAGTCTCTTATTTAGGGAATGTAATACATCTAGGGCCGGTCTCGGTAGCCGAGCGGTCTAAGGCATCCTGGGTTCTAGCCCCACTCAGGGCATGGATGTTTAGTGTGTGTGTGTGCGTGTGTGCGTTTTCTGTGTTTGTGTACAGGTAGAGGCCTTGCGACGAGCTGATCACCCTCCTAAGGAGCCCTACCAAATGTCTAAGATCTAGTAAACCGAAGTGAAAAGAAGTGTTTCGTGGAGGTAGGCCAAGACCCAAATTGGGGCTGTAGCGTCAAAGGAAAAAATACATCCAGACTTCGTTGGAATTTAGAAAATATCAGTGAAAATATAAGTAAAACATAAGTTGAAAACAGAGAAGTACCTTACAGCCATGCAGTGGAACAGGGCTGAAACGAATATTATTTTAAGTTGAAAAAGACACAAAAATAACTTAATGAAAACACTGTACTGAAAGGCCTGTGAGGACTTTGCACCTCAAGACGTAATTAGGAGAGGAGCACACTCACCTCACTGTACTGCATTCTGTGAAGCTGTTATGGTTACACTATAAGCGCCATATTTCATTCGAATCTACTGCACATTCCTTTTGAATGTTTTCGGCGGGATTTCAAAAGACTCATTGCCCGCCACATTCAGTTCCTTCTTTTGTGCTACAGCCCAAATTCGGGCCTTGGCCCACCTCCATGAAATTCACCCCTTTCACTTCGGTTTACTAGATCTTAGACATCCGGTAGCATTCCTCGGACTGGTGATCAGGTCGTCGCAAGGTCTCTACCTGTACATAAACACACACCCACACACAACACATCCATTCCCTGAGTGGGATGCGAACCCACGATCCCGGCTTCCGAGCGAGCAAAGACAGTTCATGCCTTAGGCCGCTCGGCTACCTTGACCGGCACCATATCCACTTAATGGACATAAATTTTTATATTGCAAAGCCTATATTCCTATGTAGGCCCTCATTTTTGAAGTCTTCACGCAGACTCTATGCGATAAAGGTTTCACGGCCGATCAACCTAGTGAAGGTGGATTTTTTCATCACAAAGTGCAGATAAAAGAGATAAGTGCCCCAAAAGTTGAACACTATCTCCCTTTCCATGAAAGGAATGGCTAGAGAAGCTTCAATGCTTATCGCTATGAATTGGTACCACCACAACGAGCCGCAATAAATGTCCCTACTTTCCCTTTTACTCTGCATCACACCGTAACCCTTTTCAATCAAACGGTTTAAATCTGATTTATATCTATACGTTACGTAGTTTGCAAAATGTTTTCACGGCCAGCTCTTTCTGAAAAACTCTACGAGTATGTAGTTATATTTGGTCGTCACATAAAGCGGGGTTATACTGGGCTGAGCGTCGAGTAAAGTAGGGGATATTTTGGACCTATCTGGAGCAGAAACCCGCCCGAGAAATTTCATTTTAGGCCAAACAATAAATGATACAGTATTTCGTGAATTAACAGGCGTACGGATGGACGGACAGATGTGACCTCACAGTTATGTGTTCATTTAGACATTTCATATAAATAGCACATTGAAAAAAACTTGTGGAACGAAGTCAATTTACATGCTGTATTTGCAATGGACGTGACATCAAGGGCTGTGTACACATCAAAGTATGTGAAGAGAGCAAATCAGACATGTCAAACCAATGGAGAACTCTCTGCAGGACTGTTTCTGCTGATGGGTCATTTCATGGTCTG
Organism: Cryptotermes secundus; assembly: GCF_002891405.2. NCBI lineage: Eukaryota > Metazoa > Arthropoda > Insecta > Blattodea > Kalotermitidae > Cryptotermes > Cryptotermes secundus. Next base: position 2,084,094 of record NW_019739229.1, read on the forward strand.
TTCAGGTACTCTTTATGACATTCAGAAGTCACGTAACATCAGCTCATCATGAACCTAAAGCCATGATATCCGTGGAATAATCTACAGACGTTTATATTAAATAATGTGGATAATTATGAACTCGAATTTACGTATAATATTCTTTAATGAACCGCCAAATAAAACAGCGAAACAAACACGCAGAGGAATGGGATATGCCGTACAACTAATATCTAAGATATGTAAGATTTGAGGTTTTCACGGCGGTGATTATGAAGAATGATTGTCTTCGGGGATGTGGCGCCGTGTAAATACTGTGTTAACCGACTTTTNGGTGAAGAATACAAGTTATGCATTTGCTTATTATGAAGTTTTCACAATTTTCCTGTTACATCCTTCCGTAAGATAGTTACTTTCTCCGGATTACTTTGTTTACAAATATTGTACATCTGTGTTTTCCTTCTCTCTGGAGATATAAGTGCCACAATATTATGAAACAACCTGCAGACTATTCTAAACTTTGGCCGAGCCATAGCTCAAGCGGTTAGTCCCTGGTTTACCAACGCGGCGACCCGGGTTCGATCCCGGGGCTGGTCAAGTGGGATTTCTGCTGGACAAAGGGGCGCTGGGGAGGGTTTTCT
>NW_019739229.1:2084781-2096214 GCF_002891405.2 Cryptotermes secundus
AAGTGGGATTTGTGGTGGACAAAGTGGCGCTGGGGAGGGTTTTCTTCGAGTACTTCCGTTTCCCTTGCCAGTCATCATTCCACCAAATTCTCCCATCATCATAATCACCCGGGGCAGGTACAATAGGCCAATCAGTACCCGCCGTGCCGAGTGGACCCAGCTGGACTCCACCCCCCACTAAGAGAATTCTAACCTTTCATAACAACGGTGCTTATATTTTCGGGGAAATATTGTACTGTCTACTTCCTCCAGATGCCAACCAATCTATGAGCTCTCAGAACCTGTGTGCAGCTGTTCACTGTGTAGCAATGCAACGGGACCATGTTTTGGAGTCACTGCTGTTCATCTGTTCAGCGTAAGCGATTTGAATGCCCTTCTGATGTCACTGAACTGTATCAGTCTCCGCTTAGAGCAGCTGCAGGGAGGTCAGACAAAAGTAACTCAGACTGATAGCGTGTCACCGTGACAGATCACGTAGCGACAGCAGTGACACGGGACACACGTACGTAAACATGGGCGCATGTTATAACGTAGCATTGTGCAGGTAAGCGCTATTCACAGTCTGATGGCGTCATCAGGTCTGCGGGGAAGTTGCATTTAGTAAAGCGGGAACTGGCGAATAAGGACAATTTGGACATTCTGTACTTATCCCATAGAACAAAGAACGCCTTATGTGTATTCTGTCTAGTTTCCTGTCCTGTCCAAAACCACTTGACTGGAAGGGATACAATTTCATGTCGAATACATATAATGTTAGGCAATCTTGACATGGGCTCAAATACGTTGCTGTTACCACGACCACAGCTACTGCTACCAGTCTACAGTTGTTTCACAGCATCAATACCTTCATGTAAGAGGGTCCTATGTCGCTATTATCTGCACCGAGCAGGCTAATGTAACCGTAAACGTATACATTTTTTGAGAGATCATATGTTCGAATCTGTGTTGGGAGACCTGCTGACAGTCTTAAGTGTTTTCTGGTGTTCTCCAAGAAAACTCTAGGATATTCTCTGGAATAGGCCACAATCCCGTAATTCTAAATCCTTTCCACTTCACAATTCATCGGGTTCAGTACGATTGCAGACTGTATGCTGTAGCTGCTGACGGTGTCACAAAATGACCCACAAAAGGGTACATTTGTTCCTATGCTTAAGTAGTTAACCACTAAGCCATGAAGACATATGGGGGAGTGGAGATATCGCTCCACTTTACTTGACCTCGGCACTAGATTGGGGTGAGTAGCCTGCTTGACGTCCCTGTCGCTTTATCCCCGGCGAGAGAGCCCGCGGTACCAATTTGATAGGCTGGGTGGGCCCCAGAGACGATCTGGACGCAGTGGGGTAGAGAAAATTCCCTTCTGGGAACATGAATGAAATAGAGTTCTGACATCAAGGATACAACGCCGTGTAGTCCGTCAGCCGACCACTGACAAGAATATGTCGCTTTCATATTCAGCGCCGAAGAATAAGCCAAAAAAGCAACGGGGGTGAAATAGCCTGCTTCCCTGCTTTTATTTTTCCTAACGTGGCATACGTCCCTTGACAACAATCGTGTCGCTTGAACTTTATTAGCAGCTTTGCCCTTAGCCCAAATTCATATGAACACAAGTTTGTGATAACTGAAGCGAAACTGTTAAGACTTCGCACCGATGTTCTTAGCCAGCCTCCCTTTGTTCACTGATTCTTGGGATGATATTTGCATCATATGCCTTCCATTACCAGGCAGGTTGTGAATGCCTCATGTGAAAGGAACCAGCAGCGTTGTATTGTAAGATTCTGTACTCTTATTTTCCAGGAGTGCCTGAGTAAACCCATTAAATACCTAAACCTGAACATATAACGTCCAAAAGGAAATTCGAATTCAGGTCTTCCAGAACGCGAAACAGGGGTGTTAACCTCTCAACCGCATATTTCGGTACTCTTGCCTAGCATCGTAACCAGAGAAAGAAAAAATTAAAATATATAGACGCAACGTAAGAACCAACTTAGTGATTTGCCTCAGAAGGGAACGTCCATGCTTTGAATGAAACGCAGACAATAACAGTAGTGGGGTGGGGGGCGGTAATTGGAGTTGCTGATACCTAAGGTGCATCCAATTTGGGACACACGTCACATGAATAAACATAAATCAATTACTACATCAATATAAGCTCAATTTCATATCTAACACAGCAAGTAATTACCCCACCCACGAGGTTAGCTCAGCGGTAACAAGCTATTACTGTGGTAATATTTAGTTCGGTGCATCTGAACACTTCTGTGTAATAAATTTCCCTATTATACTAAGCGTTAATTTCGATTGTAGCGACTTAAATGACTTTATATTTAACGAAGCGCTGGTATGAATATAAATATTGTCTGTCAAATGTGATAAAATGGATGCCATTTGCAATAAAGGATTTGCATCTAGAGTAAAGGAAAGTTGCGGGCGGATGAGCTTTCAAGGAATGTGTTTGGGAACTAGGTAAGTCCTGGGCCTATGATCCAAATTTGGTTTACACCCGCTGCCCTCCATTATCCCAATACTACTCCATGGCTTGGTGATCAGTTAAGCGTGGGAACTTTTGTGTGTGATTATGAAATGTGGGCTGTGTATATTGTTGCTTCTCATCCCCTGTATAGATCAACAATGCTTCAGGAGCTAATGACAATTTTCGGATGGTGAAAACAAAGTGATTAGTAAAGTACTCATTCTTAAACAAATAGGCCTAAATAAGTAAGGCAATATATTGTAACGTGGCTGGCCAGAGCCCTTCCTGATAACGACCTGTAAACAGACTTCAGTTGGGTAAGCGCACTTAACAATAGAATGAATGTTTATAGCTCGTTGCTAGGCAACAGTCAGCGCGCCAGTCAAGTAGCGAAGTAACTGTCACGTAACTGCCTCTCTGTGGAGTCCGTGCAGTGACCGTTGCTATGCGATCGTTCAGTAAACACGTTACAACAATATAGGTTGTTTTCTATGTGGTCGGTGTGGAGGTTCTACATCAACCCCTTGAGGAGATGGGGTCGAATACCTCCACCGTGACCCTGCGAGTCGTAGGAGGCGACGAAAAGGGAAGTCTCAAATCTGAGAGAGTAAAATATGGTCGCGAGTCCCAAGGGACTGGGATCCGAGAAAGACTACCCTGGCAAGGGCCAGCAGCATATACAAAAGACAGACCCGTCCTCTCGTCAGAGAAGGTGCCCCACAGAGACAAGACCGTAACTGTCAAACGGTAAAAATTAATATCTCATCATGATCCCCAAACTTACTGACTGACTGACCGTCAGTCGCAATGTGATCTTGACTTTGATTTTGAACATTGATTCAAGTGTTTAACTAACAGTGAGAGAGTTTTTAAGTCACAGTTCTGAGTTCTAAATTCTGAATTCTCTGCAGAAAGTTCGTGCAAGACTTTGTGAGTGATTAGAGGACTTTATCTATGTGAATAGTTGGAGTGATTTGAAGCGCTGGTTCTGCTGTTTTAATTGCATTACAGGGAGAGGACTAGTGTATATGTGTGCAACAGTGGATTACAAAGTGTGTGTAAATCAGCGATAGCGCTGTAGTGAGCCCCGTTGAGGTAGAGTTTTTCAATTTACCTAATCCTTCAAGCCAAATTATGGCCCTGGGTTCGACTCAGCCTCTAACAGAAATGAGTACCAGGAATATTCTTGGAGGTAAAGGGCTGCCAGCGCGTAGGGCTAACAACCTTGCCACCATATATGAGCCGATTGTCTAGAAAATGTGGGACCCTCGACATCTCACAACCCTATGGGCCTCCACGGCCTGTTACAAGGATAGCTTTACTTGCTTTTTACTTACTTTTACCGCTTTGGACGTAGGAGAAGGGTCAAAAATAAAACTGACATGGAATTTAAACAAATAGGTGTTCAGGGCATTAGTGTTCGTTCACACCCGTTTCAATTGAATTCTTTTTAAGTTGTTATTCGGCCTACGTTGATGCGTCACTTCTTTAACCGTTCCTCTTTTATGACGTCATCCCCTCCATGAGCGATAGGAGCTCCTTGCAAGTCTGCAACCCTCCGATCTCTTTTGGCTGTCCCTCCAGCTGCCTTCCGCACGTGGTTGTAGAACCAGTAGTCGAATGGGAAGTTAGGGAGTCACTGTTGGACGCCAGTAAGCGTACAATTGAGGTAGGATAGGCCCAGGTAAATTCTTAGTGTCTGCCGGTGTACTCAAAGATTGGTAGAGATAGTATCTGCTCTTAGGCCGTATTGGGTCTCGCTCTGGCAGGACAGGAAGAACTTTTGCTGACTACTTCGCACGAACACCATTCGGGTTACACAAACATTAATTCATTGTTTGATTTGCGTTAATGCCAAATCAGTTATCTGACTTACGTAAATGATCACTTATTAATTCTGTGTTTAATCTTGTATCACTTTAGTTCCCGGTAATTTACTTTTACCTTTACTAAGTGAACTTGTATAAAAATTGACAGTGTACAAGGGCGACTGTGACGCGTGACATAGTCTTGCGTCTGCGCACTTCTCAGTTTGGAACACAACTAATTTGGTGAGTGAGCTGTCCGAGCTTCTGCTACCACAAACTTAACAAGAGGAAGCTTCTACATGAAAGAGGCCTAATTGGTCTGGTTTAAACTTTGGAAGTTACAGTTAATATTGCTTCGAGATTAGCTCACAACACATTGTGGCATGCAGACCCGTTGCTAATTAATGACTCTGTAAACAACGTCCGTTTCTAGACAACATACACCAATGGACTAACTGGAAAGTGGTATTCTCTACGCGATCCGTGTGACAGCTGCGCGAGGCAACAATATAAGAAGTGTTGGAAGCGGTGTTTTCTATGTAGTCCGCTCCGAGGCTATATCACTCGACCGACCGAGTTCAGTTCAGTTATTTAGTAGTGTGCAGTTGAGTGGAGTCGAATTGAATTGAGAGTCGACAGTTATGGGACAGCCGTCACCCGGTAAGGACGTGAACACAGAAGCAGAAGATATTATTGAAGATATTATCATACAGAAGCCGAACCCATAACAGACTGAGAAGACTTAGTCTGTGCTGTAGAGAATTGTAGAGGGTGTGAAATAGCGATAGCGCTGTAGTTACTTGTAATTACGTTCTGTGAGTGTTCAGTAAATCCAGTTACCAATCCAAATCCCGTGTCTAGTCACTCATACACGCGACTATATATATATACAGTTCTGTATAATTATAATTTCTTTTTTCTTGTATTTCCTTATACACAAGTTTTGCAAAAAATTTATTTCAAATATAAATTGTCTGTATTAACGAGGTTATTATTCCTGTGTTATATAAAATGAAACTGGATTCTGAGCTTGTTGGTAGGGGTTGTAGTACACAGATGGTGAAGAAAACTCTAACTTTCAGTACAGACCCCCAACACCAAATTTAAATGCATTGAAGATGATCGTTTGGCAGTTGATGTTACAGATTCTCCCAGCAAAGAACACATAATATCACCTAATTTTTATAATTTCCTTGTGTTTTATGATGCCTGACCCTTAATCACGGCCTATTTAACGATCTTAGTTGTAGACATCCAGGCTGTCATCACGAACATCAATCAGACCAATAGCCGTCCAGTTACCGAGAATTCTTCATGATTTACGCAAAAGCAAGGTTGTCTCTGAGTCTAAATATCAAGCCCAGAAATCGCATATGGGCTCCAAGCGGGTGTAACACGGCGCCCTTTAAAAATGTCCGCTTATTTTATGCTTCCAGCTTCAATCTTGGGCGGCTTATCTGGCGAGAAACTCCTTGCCTATTGAATAGGGAGTTGAATGGACTGCGGTCTGCACGTGATGGCAAAAAGAAAAGAAAACTGATCCTTCTCCCAACCAACTCCGCCTATCTAGCCCGGAAAACCGAACCTTACCCGTTCAGCTATATATAAGCAATTACTTGCAAATGGATATACAAGTGCACTGCAAAGGGACCCTCTGTGTGGACCAGGCACCGTGTAGTGCATTTGTTGAGCGCCGCGTGAACGGGAATGTGAATGACGTCAAATTACGTATCAGCGTCACGCACTCGATGAGCAACGAAGTGCTTATCAATTTTATTTGATGCAAAAGTGATACAAATGTACGACAGATTGTTTCGTGAGTGGACGTTCTGCGTCATCAAATGCTTAATGTTTTCAATTGTGATCGTCTTCCATTCGTTTATAAGATATTTGCTTGAAAGTATTTCTCGTTGTTGGATTTATTCGAGCTGCGTTACATTTGCTGCGTGCGCATTGTGCGTGTTATATGTGCACTTCGTAAGCAGGCTGTACTGAATACCAGCCCATACGTCGCTGGCAGCTCATTCGATCAAGCAACCCAGCTTGGACATGTCTCCCAACTGGACTCCCATAACTGAAAAGGAAATTAGCAAGTTATAACGCCGTCCAGTTCAGATTACAAGGGAATGCTCCATTTGTTATGTTGGTACTACACAGTTAACTCATCTACATAATACATATCGACGTTGGTTTATTTTCTGTTAGGTCCACGTTTATATTTACGAAATTTCTACCCCTTGAATTTTAATGCACGGTATTTGTTGGTTCTATTAGGTCTTATCTGTGGTTTTAAAGGCCGACAGACTTTGCTTTATCACTGATTTTATAGCATCTCTTGTTATACTTTTTAGAATTTAGATTTATAATTTAACTTTTATTTCAGCCGGACTCTGATTTATTTACCCGGACCGTTACATTATGCATGACCACAGACACAAGACCTCATGTGTGTGGCGTTTCAGATGTTTGTCTTAACTCTCGCCGATGGTTTATGTTGTATTTTATTTACATATCCTGCCTTGTGTAGGTTTTAATGCCCGGAGATAGGAACTAGCCCCATCGATGGGGCCCAATTGAATAGATTTATTACCTGAGGATGGTGGTAAAATCCAGTCTTCTGAAACGTTGTTTTAAATGAAGAAGAACAGGATGATGTTTAATGTACAAAACGTTGATAATTTTATTTATATTCCATCAAGAAGTTGTAGATCTTATGAGGTGACTTTTATTATTATTATTATTATTATTATTATTATTATTATCATTATTATTAGTGGGTTGGGACTAAGTCCCTTGTACTGCTCCCAATTCTGGCCTATTGTACCAGCCCCAGATGATAGGTGAGGGTGATTGTGGAGCAATTGGTGGAATGAAGATTGGCAGGGGAAACCGAAGTACTCGGAGAAAATCTGCCCCAGCGCCACTTTGTCCACCACAAATCCCACTTGACCAGACCAGGGATCGGACCCGGGCCGCCGCGGTGAGAAGCCAGCGACTAACCGCTTGAGCTATGGCGGGGCCGTAACGAAGTGACTTAACGTGTTCCATTTGCTGTTGTGGTGGACAAAGTGACACTGGGGCAGGTTTTCTCCGAGGACTTTGGTTTCTCTTACCAATTACAGTTCCACAGACAACTCCATACTTATCATCCGGGGCTGGTGCAATAGGCCAATTAGTGGCCGACGTACCAAGTGGACTCAGTCTCAGTCCTCCCCACCCTACAAAAAAGAACTGCCCTTTTGTAGTTTTGTTGGTTTCAATAATGCAGAAGCACGGAACCGAGATGACATGAGACTGTATAGGAAACATTCCTTTCTGGCATGGTTCAAATTTTGGATTCCATGTGAGCTAATCTTTCTCTGTTCAATTAAGGAAAATATAATATGTTGTAGAGTTTACACTCCTGAACATAGACTGGTCTTGAATGATAAACAGGGAGGAAAGCGGTAGAGAACTACCCTCGTATTGTGAAGATGATCGGCTCGGATTTCGGCGCAGGATCCGTCCATTTTCTCAATCTCTTCAGACAAATTCGGGGACATTTCGATTATTTTACTATGAAGGCTTCCTTCCAAATCCTTTCCAGTCTATAATTTATTTATCGCCCAACCATTCGTCATTATAATCCTCCTACTGAATGGTCGTTAAATAAGCTATAAATATATTTTTGGTTTTGACAAAAGCAAATTTTTGTTGTCGGTGCTGTGAGAGACTCAAATCCCAGCTGCTGTATTAAAGTTTGGTGTAAAAAGCCGCAAGGACCTCAATCAGGAGATACAGTCTTCAGGCCAAGAAGCTTACCAAGGACATCATGAATATGTAACAGTTAAGGCCATTTTGCGCGACTGTCAAACAGTTCTCATGTACATAAGAGATGATTTCAGTTTTCCGTGGAATTCCAGTGCACTCTGCAAATTACGTTTGTAATAATGTGTAGCTATACGTAGCTTTTGGAATGAAATTAGGTTGCATCGTGACAGTACTGAGCTGAATACAATGTAAACCGTACTTCAAAAAATAAAACAGATTACTTGCGTAAACAAATAATTCTACATTTGATTGACCGTAGACCAGTATAACTTTAGATGGACTACAAAGAACTACCACGTCATTTCAGTACGAAAGCAAAGAGAAATTAGGAAGGCGGTTTCATTAATAACCTAACCGCTACAATGCGAGTTGGTGTGCCCAAAGCAAAGATTTAAAGGGAATTGCATGTCTGATGATTCACGAAGACAAATACAAACTTTTTTCACTGAATAAATAATAGTGCAGTTTAGACTAATGATCTAATAGAAGAACAAACATCGCAATGCAAGTAGTAAATCAGGTGCAACGATTTTCCGAGAAGACCGTGCTTAGGCCGATTAGTTCAGTAAAGGTGAAGATATTCTGCGAGGTTCGTGGTTCCCGTTAATCTCGCCGTGAAGATTAGTCTTCAGGTATCTGACGTAATGCGTGGTTTCGTGGGCTATTTTAAAATATTGCGAGTAACTGAACTATGACGCGTCGAACTGTAGGATGGTTGGTAAATGAAGAATTCTAAAAAGTTAAGAAAGGAGCCAACGCGGTCTTACAGAATTATTACCACAGTATTTGCCAGGAGAGACTGAGAAAAATATGGCAAACTTGAGGATGGACAGCTGTGTCCCGGACAATATTCGAATCTCACGAATATGAGGATACAGCCAATCAGCTAGATGTGAGGCCGCGAAGTCTGGTACAGATTAACCAACATTTTCAAGTAACATGCTACCTCCTTCCTCAAGGTATATGACAGAAGTAGCACGTGACCCAGAAACCTCAGTAGTAACCTACAAGACTACAGACATCGGAGACCCCGGTTCGAGCCAAGGTCAGGTCATGCGGGATTTGTGGTGGACAGAGTGCCATTGGGGCAGATTTACTCTGAGTATTTCTGTTTCCCCTGACAATTCTCATTCCACTGACTACTCCACAATCATCCGGGGCTGGTACAATAGACCAGTTAATGGGCTCACTACCAATTTGACTCAGTCTCAATCTACAAGACTACACGGCGCAACATCCAAGAATGCAACAATCTTTGAGTATATATTCGACGAAGTTGATGACTTTTTAGATTTCCTAGTAGCGCAGTTGATTGAGACACTATGCTACAAGCCGAAAGTCGCTGGTTCGATTCCCGATGTCATTGGATTATTCAACTGATCCTAATATTTCCAGGCGCACTATGGCCTTGGGGTTTAAAAATTATGTTACGTCCTGGAGTGAATATTTTTCAATGAGTTTTTTCTGTTGTGATTATTTTCCCCGTTTTATAAAGGAAAAATATCTTAGTAACAGCAAATATGTGCGCACAATGCGACTATAGATAGCGACAAACCACAAACATTCACTTATTAATTCAATGTTTGCAGTCAGCGAAGCTGCAAACCAAGATTACTTACTCGGCCTAAATGGTATAAGTTATAAGGAAGAGGCACAATTTGCACCATCACAAACAGAGGGCCCCTTACTGTTCAATCAACAAACGTAGCCCTTGATGTGGGGCACGGTAAACCTATTTCCTGTAATTTAGGAGGCCTCTACTTTATGGTCCATTAAAAAGAAAAACGACCTGTGTGTACGCAGACATGTGGCGCGTAAATTGGCAGTGTTTCTAAAAGAAAAAGACCGTGGATAAACGTAAAACCGAGAACACTTAAATTAATGTAGGCCCGCACACCACTGTTTCATTATACAGAATGTCCCATGAGGAAAGGTCAATATTCTTGGAGGTCACATTATCGGTCATTATAAGCAAAAAATTTTATATGTACATATGTCCTATTCCGAACGTTATCCGAGATAGAGTTGCTGCATTGTACAGTTCCAAAGTTATTGATAGGAAATATATATTACATGCTCTTTCTAATAACCGTATTTAATGTTCAAGTGACAAATTTGGTACAGTTCACCTAGCACAATATATTTTCGAACACCCTGCCGTCAACAATATATACCCTGTGCAACTTGTGTGAGGGCAAGGCGTGTTGCACGTCTGTTCAGTGTACAGTGTGCTGTAACCATCTGTAATCATCCTGAAATATTCGGACAAAATTATGAAGTTCGTCAATGCGTGTTTTTTTCTATGCTTCGCGTCTGAGGACCGTCATGTCCACAATTAACATAAAACAACCTTGGCGTGAAAGAAAACTCCGAATTACAAACTTCTAATTTTAAAAAAGAGAGCAGTGTTCTGGGATGTGGCGCCGTGTAGATATTGTGATAACCGACGTTTCGGAGTAACGTATCGCCTCCATCTTCAGGGTAAAAAAGGAAGAAAATTCACAAGCGAAGAACCAGCGTGAGCAGGTGCCAATGGAACATATTTGTTTGCAAAGCCGTTACTCAATAACGACTGTTCTATATTTACTTATCTCGCGGTAGTTGCCTAGCAATGGGTCCACATGCCACAATACTTTTAGGGTCATCTTCAATGTCATGGATTCAAGCCATTACTATAAAAATTTATTACAATAATTTGAATTAACTCACAAAAAATTACGTTATTCACCGGATCCGTGTTAGGAAAACATTACTTATGGAACTGACTCTCAATATTCGTGGCTCTTCTCAGTCTTGCCAAAGCAATGTCGGCACTGTGCATCATTCTATATAGTCCGGACTTCCGCGATTATTCCTAGTCCATGCGGCTGGTCATCACTACTGAAACTCTCTCGAAGTCTCTATAAGCCCCCTTTGGTCGAGTGGCGCATCAAAGTAGTGCGCGAGACATCGTCATCATTTCACCCTAACTCTTCGAGTAGCTTCAGATGTGAGACCAGAGGAGACACAGACGTACGGACATCCGTGCAGATGACTCATAACAGCCAATTTCACAAACAGTGGGCGGAGCCAGGCCATTGGCTCGGACATCAAGACGACCAACGGTAATTTACATATTGATTTTCGAGGGACATGTCACCAGGCTCTCGTTGTCCATGAGATATATTCACTGTAGTGCTGAGTACCGCTGCAAAACGGATGACAGCCCCCCCTCCCCCCCGCTGCAGAACATACATTCCTTCAGCTTTGTTGGCGCTGATGTGGGCCTATGGCAGAAAGCAGCGATGTCACATTTTGTTTTTACTCCGTGTTCAATTTAACGCGCTGCATTGCGGGCTGAAAACG